>NC_088337.1:17185000-17425000 GCF_036884655.1 Musa acuminata AAA Group | reverse complement strand
ACGTCCACCCATGTTCAATGGGACGGACTACACCTATTGGAAGACCCGAATGAGGATCTTTCTTATTTCTATGGATTTTGAACTTTGGAATCTTGTCGAAAATGGTTTTTCAAAGTCTTCTCTTCCAATGATCGATTGGAATGATTTGGAGAAGAAGGCTTTCGCTCTTAATGCAAAGGCTATGAATGCCTTATTTTGTGCACTTGATAAAAACAAGTTTAATCGTGTTTCGATTTGTGAAACCGCATTTGATATTTGGTACACACTCGAAGTGACTCATGAAGGCACAAGTAGAGTGAAAGAGTCAAAAATCAATCTTTTGTTATACTCTTTTGAACTTTTCCGGATGAAACCGAGTGAGACTATTGGCGACATGTTTACCCATTTCACGGATGTCGTCAACGGTCTAAAAGGACTCGAAAAAAGTTTTTCGGATTTTGAGCTCGTAAATAAGATTCTAAGATCCCTTCCTAAGAGTTGGGATCCTAAAGTCACTGCTATTCAAGAGGCAAAAGATCTAAACAACTTCCGATAAAGGTTACATCGTTAGATTTGAATCAAATATGTGCATTATTGAAAAACCAAATCATAACATGACTATGATTGCTTTAAAATAAAATAATGTCTATACCATCAATCTTGATGAACTAAGTAATGAAATGTGCTTCTCCGCCGTAAATGATGATGCTTGGCTTTGGCATAGGAGATTAGGCCATGCAAGCATGAAAACAATATCTAAGATCTCATCTCAATAATTAGTACGAGGAATTCCAAATATAAAGTTTATTAAGGACAAAGTATGCGATGCATGTCAACTAGGCAAACAAATAAAAACAAGCTTCAAACCAAAAAATCAAATTAGCACTACTAGACCATTACAATTGATCCATTTGGACTTATTTGGACCAATTGATACAACAAGTCTAGGTGGAAGCAAATATGCTTTTGTGATTGTGGATGACTACTCTAGATACACTTGGACCTATTTCTTAGCTCACAAAAGTGATTGCTTCAAGTGTTTCTCTAAATTTTGTAAACTCACTCAAAACGAAAAAGGCTTCATGATTTCATCAATTCGGAGTGATCACGGTGGTGAATTCCAAAACCGTGACTTTCAAAATTTTTGCGAAAGTAATGGGTACAATCACAACTTCTCAACTCCAAGAAATCCTCAACAAAATGGAGTAGTTGAAAGGAAAAATAGAAACCTACAAGAAATGGCAAGAACTATGTTGAATGAACATAGTTTACCTAAGTACTTTTGGGCCGAAGCCGTAAATACGACTTGCTACATCATGAATAGAGTCCTAATAAGACCATCCTTATCCAAAACTCCCTATGAATTATGGAATAACAAAAAACCAAACATCTCCTATTTTAAAGTTTTTGGTTGTAAATGCTTTATTTTAAATGAAAGGGATGCTTTAGGAAAATTTGATGCTAAATCCGATGAAGGCATCTTTCTTGGTTACTCTTCCGTTTCTAAAGCTTTTCGGGTTTTTAATAAAAGAACTTTAGTCATTGAAGAGTCTATTCATGTAGTTTTTAATGAAATTTCCGATTTAAAGAAAAATGATTTTGATGATGATCTTGGTTTTGATAATTTGAATTTAAATGAACCCTCTCCTCAAAATAGCCATTTGAATGCATCTTCTTCCGAAATTTCTTTACCAAAAGAATGGAAGTATGTAGATGCTCATCCAAAAGAGCAAATTATAGGAGATACATCAAAAGGGGTTCAAACTCGTTCTTCTTTCAAAAATTTCTGTGCTAACGCCACTTTCCTTTCTCAAATTGAACCTAAATGCATTGACGAAGCCTTAAAAGATGATTTTTGGATCATTGCAATGCAAGAAGAATTGAACCAATTTGAGAGGAATGAGGTATGGAAGCTTGTTCCTAGACCAAGTGACCACTTAGTCATAGGTACTAAGTGGGTCTTTAGAAACAAGCAAGACGAAAATGGTATCGTGGTTAGAAACAAGGCTAGATTAGTGGCCAAAGGTTTCAACCAAGAAGAAGGTATCGATTACGAAGAAACCTTCGCTCCCGTGGCTCGATTAGAAGCCATAAGGATGCTCCTTGCCTATGCTAGTAGTAATAATTTTAAACTATTTCAAATGGATGTTAAAAGTGCTTTCTTGAATGGTTTTATTTCCGAAGAAGTATTTGTCGAACAACCTCCCGGATTTGAAAATTCTCTTCTTCCTAATCATGTATTCAAATTGACTAAAGCTCTCTATGGCTTAAAACAAGCTCCTGGAGCTTGGTATGAAAGGCTTAGTTCCTTTCTTATTTTAAATAATTTTACCAAAGGCAAGGTTGATACTACATTGTTTATTAAACATTTTGAAAATAATTTTCTTATTGTGCAAATTTATGTTGACGATATTGTGTTTGGCTCTTCGGATGAATCACTATGTGAATCATTTGCCAAATGTATGAGTCTTGAATTTGAAATGAGTTTAATGGGTGAATTAACTTTCTTTTTGGGATTACAAATCAAACAACTTAGTGATGGTATATTTCTTAACCAATCTAAATATATATTATAATTGTTAAAACGATTTAACATGGATAATTCAAAAGTAATAAACACCCCTATGAGTACTGCGACTAAGTTAGATATGGATGAAAATGGTGAAAGTTTCGATCAAAAAACATATAGGGGAATGATAGGTAGTCTACTCTACCTCACTACGACTAGACCGGATATTATGTTTAGTGTAGGACTTTGCGCTAGGTTTCAATCTAATCCTAAATTATCTCATCTTAAGAGTGTTAAAAGAATATTTAGGTATCTTAAAGGAACTCCAAATTTAGGATTGTGGTATCCAAAATCTGAAAAATTCGATCTAATAGCTTATGCAGATGCCGATTTTGGCGGATGCAGGATAGATAGAAAAAGTACATCCGGAACATGCCAATTTTTAGGACATGCACTTGTTTCTTGGACTTCCAAGAAACAAAATTCAGTCGCACTATCTACGGCGGAAGCCGAATACATTGCTGCAAGTGCATGTTGTGCACAAGTAATTTGGATGAAAAATACATTAGAAGACTATGGAATTCACCTTGAAAATATTCCCATAAAATGCGATAATACTAGTGCCATATGCCTTACTAAAAATCCAATTCAGCACTCTAGAACTAAGCACATCGACGTTAGGCATCATTTCATACGCAATCATGTTCTTAACAATGATGTTGTTCTAGAATTCATTGACACAAAGCATCAATTAGTAGATATATTTACAAAAGCCTTGAATGAAGACCAATTTGAATTCATACGAAGGGAATTAGGCATGCTAAATTGTCCCTAAAATGAACTTCACAAAAAGGACTCGTTCTTTTCCCTTCGTTTATGAATTTGAATTCTTCCTTCTTCTTCAATTCAAAATGATCCATTAAAGTATAAATTATGATCTTGAGGGAAGAAGCTAAACAAAAGGAAGGAAGAAAATTTTTTTCTTTCCTCCGCGTGATGCCAGCGGTGGCACCGCCAAATCTGGCAGTTGCACCGACTGGCGCTCGGGCGCCAGGCGGTGACACCGACCAGTTTGGCGATGACACCGACCGAGTCACCCTTTTAACCCGAGGGGTTAGGGCCGGCAGTGACACCGCCCCCAACCCGAAGAAAAACCTCTCAAAAACCCTCTCCCATTCCCTCTAACCCTCATTCTAACTCTTAGAAACATTGGAGAAGGATTCTTGGTGGTCCAAGCTTTCCATCTCTCAACATAATCTCCACAAGGTAACACTTGAAATCCCTCTTTTCTTTTCTCTTTCTCTTGCTTATTTTTTCACAGTTTCATCATCATGTTGTCTAGAAAATGGCTCCTAAGAGATCAAAAGGAATAAAGATTGAAGGAGATTCATATAACCATGACCTGTTTAGATCAAAAGAGGTAGCCCTTAGCTTTCCAAAATTTGAAACACGATGTGTCCATAAGGGAAAATACGTTGATTTGGATGAACTAGAGGACTTAGAACCCATTAGGTGGTTTGCACACCTAGAAGCTCTATCTCTACTACAAATAGATGAACCAATCTATCCACGGTTAGTGAGATTGTTCTATGCCAACCTATATGAAGACAATGATAGCCTAAGCACTTACATTCTAGGAACACCCATTAGAATATTTGACAGCACCATTTGTGAGCTAATTGGCATAACTGAAAAAGATAGGGGATGCTATTTTAAAGGTAAATGGGACGTCAAAAAAATAGGAGCAACCTATTCCGAAGCCGTGAAAACAATTTTTGCAAATCCAAACCTTGACTTCCTACCCAAGAGCTGTGAACACTTAATGCCTTTCAACTCTAAAATTCTTCATCACATTATCACAAGCATCATATTCCCCAAACAATTTCATCTTGACGAAGTAAGTCAAATAGAGATAGGAACCATGTATTGGATTATGACCGGTCAGCATAATTGTTTTGGGTACTTGATTCGCCAACACATGCAGGAAATTATGACTAAAGATACTATATTGCCATATGGGAGGTTAATCACTAGAATTCTTCATGCCTATGACATTTGCATTCCACCCGATGAAGAATCTATTCAAAATGATCGATATAACATAATAAATAAAAACCTGTTGAAAAAACTTAGGTGCACTTTTAGCAATGGCATATGGGTTAGGCAGCCTAGAAGGACGGATCCAATTCCTACACCAATAGAACAACCCGAAACACCAATTCTTATGGGAAATGAATCTCCTCCTCCTAGTCCCTTTGGAGCAGCACCTTCAGCTCCTGTTTCCTCCTCTGAAGATATCATTATGGCGGAGCTATCTCAGATCAAATCACAGCAAGAACAAATTCAGAATCAACAAGTTGAAATTTTGAAGACACTACGACAGATGAATGAAAAAATAGATATCATGTATCAGCACTATGGATTACCTCCTAAGGATTAAATTGATGTATCTTTTTATTCTGTTTGCTTTTAAAAACAAGTTCATGTTTGTCATCGATTGTACGATAACTGATCTTTCCTTTAGATAACTACTGTCTTAATCTGCATAGATGATGATGTCTTTTGGATAAACTATTTCTAGCAAATTTGAATGATGAACTTTGATAAATGCTAAACCTTTTTCTATGATCATCAATTAGCTGGCTTGTCTCTTTTTGTTGATGACAAAGGGGGAGAAGTGATGACTTACACCATAACGATAGCATGACTAATATGAATTACAAAAACTTGTGTGATATGAATGTCTTATTGTTGAATCTCGTATTTTGATGATGAAACTACTTGATATATGTTTATGATTTAATCTGCGTTTTGAGTGACGCAGGGTGCTTCGATCAGGATGAAACAATTAAAGCAGGAACATCATGTTGAGCCGGAGGAACATGTCAGAAGATTGGACGTCGGGCCGGTGGATCGGTCGACGTATCGACAGAAGGCTTCGGGCCGTGGACTCGGGCATTCGGCCAAGAAGAGCGGGTATTGTGCCAAGGATATCGGAGTTGCGAAGTCAACTGGCTGATTAGGCAATAGGCTGCAGGAAAGGACGATGCGCCGAAGAATCGGACGAAGCGTCGAGGGACCAATGACATGCCATACAACTTGGTTAATTGCTTAGGATTAATTGTCTCGATCGAAGTTTTTCTTTAAGTGTGCAGGATTAACTACGATGAAAGATAGACAAGCAGCAGGAGTTGCGCCGGAGTCAAGTTCATGATCACGTTGGGAGTTCGAGAGTTCGACGGAAGTTCGGACGGTCGTCGGAGGTTCTGCGAGAACAGATCCGAGAAGTCCAGAAGCTTGCCAAGCGAAGCTCGTCGGAACTTGCCAAGTGGATCTTTGCAAAGTCCAGGAGTTTGCCGGAAGTCCGCAGGAGCATCACCGAGGGTTCATCGGATGATCGACGGAAGTTCGCCGGAAACTCGCCGGAAGGAGCGATTGACGCACCGAAGCAAAGCTGCAGAAGTTATCTTAGATTTAATCGTAGTTAGCACGTTGATTAAGTTGGAAAATGGGAGGTGATCCCATTGGCTTAATCTTGGGGCAATTGGGCCCCTGAAAGACTGAAATTGGGCCGAATGGAATGAACCATTCGGACCCTGATTGCACCAGGAGGTGCAACCGCCTAGGCCAGGAGGTGGCACCGCCTGGGCTAGGCTTTCCAGCGAGACTGGGCGGTGCAACCTCCCCAGCCGGGAGGTGGCACCGCCTGAGCTCAGTCTTCGAGCTAGACTGGGCGGTGCAACCTCCCTGACAGAGAGGTGGCACCGCCTGAGCTCAGTCTTCGAGCTAGACTGGGCGGTGCAACCTCCCTGACAGAGAGGTGGCACCGCCTGAGCTCGGTCTTCGAGCTCTGCCAGGCGGTGCAACCTCTCCAGTCAAGAGGTGCAACCGCCTGATCCCGGAATTCCGGGATTTGATCGTTTTGAGCTCGAAATTTGAATTGGGTTGGGGCCTATAAATACCCCACCCATTCAGCACTGAAAAGATACAGACCTACACCGAAATCTTGATCTTTTCTGTGATTCTAAGAGCTCAAAAGTGTTGTAAAGCCTTTAAGTCTCCTCCTTCTGTTCTTCAAGTTTTCAGTTGTAAAGTGAGGAGAGAAAGGTCTGTAAAGGTTGTCTCCTGAGCCTGTCAAAAGGAGAGAAATTGTAAAAGGGCAGTTTGGCCTTCGCCTATTGAAGGAAGGCCCCTAGTTGACGTCGGTGACCTCGTCGGTGGAGGAAGCCAAAAGTGGAGTAGGTCAAGACTGACCGAACCACTCTAAATCTCTGGTTTGCGTTTATTTTTGAGCACGTTATCATTACTGCAAACCTCCTTCATTACTACTGCTCTCTGCGCTTTCACGAACAAGTTCTAAGTGCTGTTCTTCCGAATCTGCATTCAGACGTAAATTCGAGTTTTTCGTACTTTACAGTTTACGTTTACGTTTGATTCTGCAGAACTGTCTTTTGCGCTTTTACGAACAAGTTTCTTTGCAGTTTACACCTACATTTTGATTCTATTGATAACTGCAAACGGTCCTCTACAATTTTACGAACGAGTTTCAACATTTAGACGTAAATCGGCTTTCCTCTCACAATCATCAGATCTCAGTTCACGTTTACGTCTTGATTTCAACTGCATACTGCCTTCTGCGAGTATACAAACGAGTTTCAAAGTTTAGACGTAAATCTGCGTCTAGACGTAAAACTGCGTTTAGACGTAAATCTGCGTTTAGACGTAAATCTGCGTTTAGACGTAAAACTGCGTTTAGACGTAAATCTGAGTTTAGACGTAAATCTGAGTTTAGACGTAAATCTGCACTTAGACGCAAACTGCGCTTAGACGCAAACTGTGCTTAGATGCAATCTGCGCTTAGACGCAAACTACACTTAGATACAAACTGAGAATTAGCTTTTGCATCATAACTGTTTTTATTGAACGAACGCAGCTTTTGGTTTTTAATCGCTGTAAGATTTCCGCTGCACTAATTCACCCCCCCCCTCTTAGTGCTCTCGATCCTAACAATTGGTATCAGAGCGGGGTATTTCTCATTTCGGATTTACACCCGAGAGAAATGGCTCTTCAAGAGGGCTTATCGGTTGTTCGTCCACCGTTCTTTAACGGATTGGACTACACTTATTGGAAAACTCGAATGAGAGTTTTCTTGATTTCTCTGAATCTGGATTTATGGAATATTGTTGAAAACGGTTTTAAACTTCCCTCCAAACCGATGAACGAATGGTCGGATTTGGAGAAGAAGTATTTTTCTTTAAACGCAAAGGCTATGAATGCCTTATTTTGCGCTTTGGACAAAAATGAGTTCAATCGGGTTTCTTTGTGCGAAACGGCTTTCGATATTTGGCGCACTCTTGAAATCACGCACGAAGGAACTAGTAGAGTCAAAGACTCGAAAGTTAATATTTTACTGCATGATTTCGAGCTTTTTCAAATGAAGCCAAGCGAAACCATTGTTGACATGTACACCCGTTTTACGGATGTCGTCAATGGTTTAAGAGCTCTTGGCAAATGTTTTTTTAATTCTGAACTTGTGAACAAGATTTTGCGTTCTCTTTCTAAGAAGTGGGATTCAAAAGTAACTGCAATACAAGAAGCTAAAAACCTAAACAACTTACCACTTGAAGAACTAATTGGTTCGTTAATGACATATGAAATAGTGCACAATGCACATGATGAACATGTTCAATACAATCACCTTCCAAAGAACAGGAAGGATTTGGAACTCTGGACAAATGAATGCCACTTGAGCGATGACTCAAGTTATGAGGACAATGATGAACAAAACAACCTTCCAAAGAACAGGAAGGATTTGGGACATAGAACATTTGAAGACCACTCGAGCATAAGCTCAAGTGATGGTGAACTTAAACTACAAATGAAACGAAAATTCAAAAGCAAAAAGAATGGAACTACTTGCTTTAAACGCAAGAAGAAGAACAAAAATTGGGATGAATCGAGCTCCTCCAAAGACGAAGAAAAAAAAATCAACAAAAGCGAGGCGGCAAACTACGCCTTAACAGCCTACAACGTTGAGGTAATGCCTTTGGTTTATTTTGAAATTACTTGATGCTTTCATGATGTAGTTTTCTTTTTTAGTTTAGAATTAATTTTCTTGAAAATTACATGTTAAAAAAAAAATTACAAAATTATGATCATGCTAGTAATTTCGAAAATGATAATATTGCATATTTTATGATAAACAAACAAAATTATTTTGATTGAAAATATGAAATCATGGTTAAGAAGTAATAATGTGTATCATGTTTGATTAACATTGTTGAATGAAATCACGTTTGATTTAAAGTAATGCATAATAATATTAAATGGTTATGATACAATGATCAACAATTTTATGCATGAGATTCTAAGTTATTCATGATCATGAGCTTGTTTGATCTTCATGATTTAAATTCAAAATCTATAGCAAAAATCATGTCTGAATATATGAAAGTGTTAATTTCATTTTCAGACTCACTTAACAAGTGGTATCCTAACAATCGGATTTACTCATACACTTATGAAAAATAATTTTCTAAAATAGATTTGATGAAATGATCCCTGCTTATGAATTCCATCTTGAAATATGAATGATAGTATTTTTGCTTGCAAAGATTTGTTTCACATACATATCTCCTATGATTCATGTGCAGAAAAAGAATTTATAAATCATAATACAATGAGATTTCTTATGCAAAAATAAAGTGCTTTTGTGATTCATTGCTAAAGAGAATAATTATTAAAATCATGATCTTGATAATTATAACATGAAGCTCGTTATAAATCAAGATCGTTCATTATGCTTATCAAAAAGGAGTTCTTCAAATGAAATGCAACTTGTCTTTTGATTTCTTAGAATTCAATGAAGTGTCATATTAATATCTTAAAACTTGGAATATTTTAAAATGTGATCTTGATAATAATGTTTCAAGTTGCTCTTTGTACTATATCTTTTCAAATGAATCATGAGCCTTGATATCATATATTTCATAATATAGAAATAACAAGATTTCTTTACCTTTTGTCTTGAACTTTCATGCTTATCTTAATTTGGCATATAAAGACTAAGGCATGATTAGATGAAAAAGAATCTCTTAAAAAATGCTTTTCCCATCTGATCGAGATTAATGATTTCATGATATTTTGTGAATCTCGAAATTAATTTTAATGACTTGATTATGAATTTCAAGTTAATGATTTGATTTGAATAAGTTTTATCTAAATCATAATCTTGATCTTGCAAAATTGAAGTCACAAATAATATCTTGTGGTATTCATGAATTGATACTCACAATATGAAAGCATTGATATTCATGACTTGAATTGGATTGAAACATTGTATGCTTAAATTAATCATTCTCCTATGTTTCAAAAATTCCTTAAATGCCTTATGTGATGATTGAAAACTAACTTGCTTTATGATGAATCACGAATCATAACTTGATCTATGATGCCTTGAAATGATAAAATGGGGAGAAGTTTTGATCATGCATGGTAGGATATAATTTGACAAAATTGATACCATCATGATATGAAACATTTATGATGTGCAATTATGCATGCAATACTTGTGCTTTCTAATTATGATGTGATGTGTTGCATATGATGTAAATCATGATTTAAAATGCTATGAGTGCTAAGTTACACACTTTGAGAAGAAATCGCTATATTGAAACATTAATATAATTATGAATGGTGATATGAAATTATGCATGTAATACTTCAACCTATGATAACGATGCATGCAATGATAAAATATTTATAATGAAAAATTGTCTTGACATTCATAACTTGATTATTCATCCTTTGTCATGATTTTGAAATCATTGTAAAAGGAAAAAGAACTACAAAACTGTATTATTCCTTTCTTTTTGACAATGATAAAGGGGGAGATAGCTAGCTTGCACAAGTCAAGAAGATGCAAAAACTTGATTGCTAACTTGCTTATTTCAAGAAGCAAAAATTGTCTTCTTGAAAATCACTATCTTGAATATCTCAAGAAGCAAGACTTGCAACCTGCACATTACAATAGGAAGCAATAATCATGAGCCTACACAAGAAAGTTATCTTGCATTTGCTTTCGAAGTTTTTGCTAGCTTGTATATTGCGAAACTTGTATATCGTAAAAATTGCTAGCTTGTAGTCTAAAGAGAAGCGAAAAGTTGCTATCTCAAAAGAAGCATATGTGCTATCTTGCCTATCTCAAGAGGCAAAAATGCTAACTTGCACATCTAGCAAAACTTGACAAATTTGCATCTTTCAAGAAGCAAGAGTTGCCTTCTTGAACATCTCTAATTTGCTAGCTTGCATGATATAGAACTTGCTATCTTGAACATCTCTAATTTTCATACCAAGTGCTATCTTGTATACTGTAAAACTTGCATATCTAAAACTTGATAGCTTGAATGTTCTAAGCATGATGTAACATTTGCTAAATTTTTTGGCTTCAAAACTGCATGATGATAAAACTTGATATTATGTTTTTCATGCAATGAGTTGAACCAATATCACAAACACTTGATTGTGATACTTCTCCTTTTTATTGATGACAAAGGGGGAGAAGTATGTTGATGAAAGTATGTTGATGACATGACATGTGATGCATAAGTTTATGCATATATTCATGTTGACGTGTTGCAAGTATTCATGATGAATATTGCAATGACTTGAATTCAGTTTGAATTCAAGGTTCTATCAATATGCCATATTGATAGGGGGAGTTTGTTTAAACTCCGGGAGTTAAGTTTAACTCCGTCATCAAGTGGTTGTCATCATCAAAAAGGGGGAGATTGTTGAATCTCGTATTTTGATGATGAAACTACTTGATATATGTTTATGATTTAATCTGCGTTTTGAGTGACGCAGGGTGCTTCGATCAGGATGAAACAATTAAAGCAGGAACATCATGTTGAGCCGGAGGAACATGTCAGAAGATTGGACGTCGGGCCGGTGGATCGGTCGACGTATCGATAGAAGGCTTCGGGCCGTGGACTCGGGCATTGGGCCAAGAAGAGCGGGTATTGTGCCAAGGATATCGGAGTTGCGGAGTCAACTGGCTGATTAGGCAATAGGCTGCAGGAAAGGACGATGCGCCGAAGAATCGGACGAAGCGTCGAGGGACCAATGACATGCCAGACAACTTGGTTAACTGCTTAGGATTAATTGTCTCGATCGAAGTTTTTCTTTAAGTGTGCAGGATTAACTACGATGAAAGATAGACAAGCAGCAGGAGTTACGCCGGAGTCAAGTTCATGATCACGTTGGGAGTTCGAGAGTTCGACGGAAGTTCGGACGGTCGTCGGAGGTTCTGCGAGAACAGATCCGAGAAGTCCAGAAGCTTGCCAAGCGAAGCTCGTCGGAACTTGCCAAGTGGATCTTCGCAAAGTCCAGGAGTTTGCCGGAAGTCCGCAGGAGCATCACCGAGGGTTCATCGGATGATCGACGGAAGTTCGCCGGAAACTCGCCGGAAGGAGCGATTGACGCACCGAAGCAAAGCTGCAGAAGTTGTCTTATATTTAATCGTAGTTAGCACGTTGATTAAGTTGGAAAATGGGAGGTGATCCCATTGGCTTAATCTTGGGGCAATTGGGCCCCTGAAAGACTGAAATTGGGCCGAATGGAATGAACCATTCGGACCCTGATTGCACCAGGAGGTGCAACCGCCTAGGCCAGGAGGTGGCACCGCCTGGGCTAGGCTTTCCAGCGAGACTGGGCGGTGCAACCTCCCCAGCCGGGAGGTGGCACCGCCTGAGCTCAGTCTTCGAGCTAGACTGGGCGGTGCAACCTCCCTGACAGAGAGGTGGCACCGCCTGAGCTCAGTCTTCGAGCTAGACTGGGCGGTGCAACCTCCCTGACAGAGAGGTGGCACCGCCTGAGCTCGGTCTTCGAGCTCTGCCAGGCGGTGCAACCTCTCCAGTCAAGAGGTGCAACCGCCTGATCCCGGAATTCCGGGATTTGATCGTTTTGAGCTCGAAATTTGAATTGGGTTGGGGCCTATAAATACCCCACCCATTCAGCACTGAAAAGATACAGACCTACACCGAAATCTTGATCTTTTCTGTGATTCTAAGAGCTCAAAAGTGTTGTAAAGCCTTTAAGTCTCCTCCTGTTCTTCAAGTTTTCAGTTGTAAAGTGAGGAGAGAAAGGTCTGTAAAGGTTGTCTCCTGAGCCTGTCAAAAGGAGAGAAACTGTAAAAGGGCAGTTTGGCCTTCGCCTATTGAAGGAAGGCCCCTAGTTGACGTCGGTGACCTCGTCGGTGGAGGAAGCCAAAAGTGGAGTAGGTCAAGACTGACCGAACCACTCTAAATCTCTGGTTTGCGTTTATTTTTTAGCACGTTATCATTACTGCAAACCTCCTTCATTACTACTGCTCTCTGCGCTTTCACGAACAAGTTCTAAGTGCTGTTCTTCCGAATCTGCATTCAGACGTAAATTCGAGTTTTTCGTACTTTACAGTTTACGTTTACGTTTGATTCTGCAGAACTGTCTTATACGCTTTTACGAACAAGTTTCTTTGCAGTTTACACCTACATTATGATTCTATTGATAACTGCAAACGGTCCTCTACAATTTTACGAACGAGTTTCAACATTTAGACGTAAATCGGCTTTCCTCTCACAATCATCAGATCTCAGTTCACGTTTACGTCTTGATTTCAACTGCATACTGCCTTCTGCGAGTATACAAACGAGTTTCAAAGTTTAGACGTAAATCTGCGTCTAGACGTAAAACTGCGTTTGGACGTAAATCTGCGTTTAGACGTAAATCTGCGTTTAGACGTAAAACTGCGTTTAGACGTAAATCTGAGTTTAGACGTAAATCTGAGTTTAGACGTAAATCTGCACTTAGACGCAAACTGCGCTTAGACGCAAACTGTGCTTAGACGCAATCTGCGCTTAGACGCAAACTGCACTTAGATACAAACTGAGAATTAGCTTTTGCATCATAACTGTTTTTATTGAACGAACGCAGCTTTTGGTTTTTAATCGCTGTAAGATTTCCGCTGCACTAATTCACCCCCCCCCCCCTCTTAGTGCTCTCGATCCTAACACTTATATGACTTGCAAATCCTTGAAAATTTCACAGGATTGATATCATGAAATTTATATTGAAAATCTTTATCTTCTGTGTGATATAAATGTCTTATATGACTTGCAAATCCTTGAAAATATCACAAGATTGATATCATGAAATTTATATTGAAAATCTTTATCTTCTGTCGTAGCAAAATTCGTCCCGTATCATTTAACTTATGATTTTCATCGAAGTTTCGTACTTACTATTGTTTAATGAGGATAACGATAAGTTCTACGATTAGAACTTATCGGGTTATGCTTGAATCCAATGGGATGGAATTCAAGTGTTTTTTATCTTCTCATAATATGGCATATAGATAGGGGGAGTTATGTTTAACTCCGTCATCAATTGATTGTCATCATCAAAAAGGGGGAGATTGTTGAATCTCGGATTTTGATGATATAATCAATTGGTGGTGTAACACCCCTCATTACTGAATGTTCGTATAAATTTCTGGCGATAATGTGAGCTTCTATTTTAATTGACAGAAGAAATAGAGTATGGATTAGAGGTAACTTATTTTTAAGATTTGGGAGATCTGTTCAAAAAAAAAAAAAAAAAAAAAGAAAGAATCTGAGGACCTATATGTAAACCCTAAGGACCTAATCGTGAATATGATAAAAACAAGGACTAAACTGCAAAATGCACCAAATGACAAATCCCACCGCTTAAGCTTCTCTGCCTTCGTTCTTAAGAAAGCAGAGAAGGCAGCTCGTGGGTGATCAGGGAAAGAAGAAGAAGAAGAAGAAGAAGAAGAAGAAGAAATTGGGGTTTTTAGGGTTTTTGCTTTAATCTTGTTACTTCGGGTCAAAATTTGCAAAGGCAAGTGTTCTAACCCCATCCTACAGAAGTATTAGACTCTGTTTTTATGTTGATTCAAAATAAATTGGAAGACTTCTGTTTTGAAACTGATATGACTCTTTTTGGACCTAAAACCATGGATTCTGAAATATTTTCGGTAAACTGACCCCTATACACTGCTTCGGCTGTAAGTTTTAGTATAAGATGTGAATTCAGGCAGGAACTATTTTGTTTGTAATTAGACTCTTATGTCTTTCTTTTGACACCCATTTTGTAGATTTTGGACACCGAATACTTACCCAAACATTTTTTTCAAATGAGCCTATAGACGCTGTAAAACAGAGTTCAAGATTTCTGATCTATCGCTACTAAAATGCCTATAACTCCCTGTTGAAAATTCTGATTTGTACCAAACTGATTTTATTTGAAACTAGACTTGAAAATCTTTCTTTTGACATATGGTTTGAAAATTTTGGAATTCAATTGCCTATCCTATTATCTGTTGAATCTGATCCTATAAATTCTGCAAAACAGTGATTGTGATTTTGACCTTGTGTTACCAAATCAGAGGTAACTCTATGTTGGGAGCCCTGTTTCATATGAAATCTTTTCCATCCGAACATAGATTGATATATGGTTTGACCATAGTCTTCTTATGGGTATTGGAGCAAAATTGTTATGCTGAAATATTTGTTTGATGTGCCACTGGAATTCTGTCCGAAATCGAGCTTTGGTCGATTTCGCGTATTCTGTTCTATTCCTTTGATTACTTGAATTCGTCTAACCTTCTTATTTGAATTGAGCTAACTATACTTGGATTCCCTGTACACTCTTGCTTCCATTTTCCTTTCTAATATGAATACATTTGTGAGAGAATTGTTCCTTGCGTCATTTGTTCTAAAAAAAAAAAGGCACATGTAAGCTTCGTTGTTCCGCGTGTGCTTCCGATGTATGCTACTTATTGTTGAAACTACCCTTTTGTACTCTGGTGTGTGGGATTGTCTGGACCTTTGCCAGAAATGGTAAAGGGTATGCGCTATTTGCCCACTATGTGGGGTCCCGCTATGAGGGATATTCTGTTTGCGCTTGTTGCCCGCTACGTGGGTATGTGATTAGAGCCTGCGATGCTCTGCCGGCCCCCTTTGACTTCACCTAGACGTGGGTGGATGGAGCTCCCAGACGTGGGAGACTTTTGTCAGGTGGTCATTCAGAAATGGATGAATCACATTCTGACTGAGATCCCACTACACCCTCTATATGTTTGATATGACATCCAGAGTTTTGGTGAGTTTGTTTCTGTTCATACTTTGGATAAGATTGATATGATTGCAACGTCAAGGACGACGTTTAAGCTCTTGTACGATATGTGTACCGATATGCTCTGAAAGGCTTCATTCCCTGATGATTTTGCTTCGAAATGTTCCATATGCCGTTGATATGCTTTGAAACATTTTATATGCCATTGATAAGCTCCGATATGTTTCCTTTGTCTCTGATATGCTCCAATTACTCTATGCTCCATCTGTCAGGAACCTAATGGGTATGATTGGAAGGACAATTGTGATTCTGCTCCTAATGATATTATGTCTACGAAATCGTATATTCTGCCATGTATTTTGAAACTGCACCACTTTGGAAATTGTACTATTTTGATATGGATATGTTAGTCACTTGCTGAGCTCTTTATGCTCACCCCATTTGTTGATAAATTTTTCAGGATAGCGTATCGCTTGCTTAAATGTTAAGATTGGGCTGAGGCAGTGGAAAGTTAGAAGATTTTGGGCCGATCCTTGTTAGCATATGTGTATTTGTTGTATATATGATACTCTGCATCTTATGAAATGTGACGATGAATCTAAACCTGTGGATTTTGTGTAAGATAAAGGATCCCTTGTGTATAGGATTTTGGAATGTTAAGTTAAATTCATGTAATGATATGATCTTATGGTAAATCGATGATTGTGGTGACGGCATAGACTTCCCCACTTGTGGATTTATATTGTGGTTTTTAATTTGATGAGTTGAGTTCAGATTGTATGAATTATCGAGAGATGTGTGCTATGTTTATGAATTGCACAGGGTTATGAATTGGTAGATTATAGAAGTGAAATTTTTGATCTGAATGTTTTCTTAGTGACCTCAAATATGTGTTTGGATCCTGGGTTTGTTGTGATGAAGATCTTAAATATTGTCGATATTTTGTCGGGTCGTGACAGAGGTGGTATCAGAGCATGATTTGAGAATCACTAAGAATATTATCTTTATTTGAGGTTTATTGACTGTCATTAGAGATTGATCAAAGAAAATGTTCTTTTGATGTTTTAGGAAGCGAGTATAACGAGATCATCTGGTTCTCCTGTTGCATCTACTGCTGATCAATTGAGTGGTATTATGCGGACTTTGGAGACTATGGCACAAGTGATGCAACAACAACAACAACCTGTCCAACAAGGAAATAATGATGGGACAGAGACATCAAACCAGACGGGGTTGGGAATTGGACAGTTTAAGAAGCTTAGTCCTCCCAGTTTCAGTGGTGAGTCTGATCCAATGGTGGCGGAACGATGGATGATGCAGATAGAGAAAATATTTGATGCTTTAAATTACTCTGATGAACGAAAGGTTTTTCTTGCCACCTTTATGCTGGAAGGAGAAGCTGAACACTGGTGGAGAATGATTAAGAGGATGTCTGAAATCAAACATGAGCCAATGACATGGAAGTTATTCCAAGAAAAGTTTAACGATAAATATTTTTCAGAATGTATGAGAGAGCAAAAAGAATTGGAGTTCTTGAATCTTATCCAGGGAAGTATGACGGTTACAAAGTATGAATCTAAATTCACTGAGCTCTCCAGGTTTGCCACACATATGACTGATGATGAATCTAGAAAGGCAAGAAGGTTTGAAAGGGGATTACGGCCGGTAATAAGAAGTCGAATGTCAGCTTTAAAATTACAGACATATGCTGATACGGTAGAAAGAGCTTTGAAAATTGAAAGAGACATGGAGGAAATTCAAGAAATCATTGGCAAGAACAAAAGGGACAAATTTACTAGCAAAAGCAGGAGAGAAAATGAATATGAGGATAGTAACAAGAGGTTTAAGACATTTGGATTTGAGAAAAGGAAACCATTGGGGAGGACTCAATTATGTGCAAAATGCGGATTAAATCATAAAACAAGCCGGTGTTTTCGGGTGACTGGAGCATGTTTTGGTTGTGGAAAGCTAGGTCATCAACTAAGAGATTGCCCACTGAACAGAAAAAAAGAGCCACTATCTCCTAGACCCTCAGCCCATGCTAGAGTGTACGCTATCACTGAACAAGATTCTAAAGCTTCTAAATCAGTGGTGGAAGGTATTCTTCATGTTTCTAAAAGAAATGCAAAAGTTTTGTTTGATCCCGGCTCCAACTTATCTTTTGTTTCACAATACTTTGCTTGTCACTTGGATATTCTACCTAAACCCCTGGATTATATGTTATATGTAACAACTGCTGTTGGAGATTCATTGGCAACAAACTTGGTCTACCCATCTTGTTTGATCTCTATTGGAGACCACGAACTCCTTGCTGATTTGATTCTCCTAGAGATCCAGGGTTTTGATATTATACTTGGCATGGATTGGTTATCTTCTCATCATGCTAGTATTGATTGTTACAAGAAAATAATTACTTTCTGCATACCAGATCAGCCTATATTTTTCTTTGAGGGCATTAAGCATGATTTGCCTCCTTGCTTGATATCAGCACTTCAAGCTTATCGTCTTATGCAGAAAGGTTGTTTTTGTTATATGGTGTGTGTAAAGGAGCATGCAAACCAGGAAACCCACCTAGATGAAATTTCAGTGGTCAAAGAATTCCCTGATGTATTCCCAGATGACTTGCCTGGTTTACCTCTAGATAGAGAGGGTGAATTTGCTATTGATCTGGTCTCCAGTACAACCCCAATATCTAAGCCTCCCTACAGAATGGCACCACTCGAGCTAGAGGAATTAAATAAGCAAATACAAGAATTATTAGATAAGGGTTTCATACGACCCAGTGTATCCCCATGGGGTGCTCCGGTACTATTAGTGAAGAAGAAGGATGGAACATTGAGGCTTTGTATTGATTATAGATAGTTGAATCAGGTGACCATCAAAAACAAATATCCCATACCTAGAATTGATGATTTGTTTGATCAACTGCAGGGTGCACAAGTATTCTCTAAGATTGACCTGAGGTCAGGTTATTATCAGTTGAAGATCAAGGAGGAGGATATTTCAAAAACAGCTTTCAGAACTCGATATGGTCATTATGAATTCTTAGTGATGCCTTTTGGTCTGACAAATGCCCCTACAGCTTTTATGGAACTAATGAATAGGATATTTCAACCGCTCTTGGATATCTGTGTAATTGTATTTATTGATGACATATTGGTATATTCAAAGAGTAATCAGGAGCATGAGGAACACTTGAGAGATGTATTGTCCATACTAAGAGAAAAGAAATTGTATGCAAAGTTCAGCAAATGTGAATTTTGGTTGAATGAAGTTGCTTGCTTAGGCCATATGATTTCAGGGAAGGGTATATCTGTTGATCCAAGGAAAATAGAAGCTGTAGTTGAATGGGAAGTACCAACAAATGTAACAGAGGTTAGAAGTTTCTTGGGCATGGCAGGTTATTACAGGAGATTTGTGGAGGGATTTTCTCGAATTGCTCAACCTCTCACCAAACTCACTAAGAATCAAATCCTAACTGAAAGTCATACTTCAAAGTACACCCTACACCCTGGGAGCACTAAGATGTATAAAGATCTTCAAAGTCATTATTGGTGGGAAGGCATGAAGAAGGAAATTGCAATGTATGTTTCAAAATGTTTGACGTGTCAGCAAATCAAAGTAGAACACCAAAGACCTGGAGGGTTACTGCAACCTTTAGTTATTCCTGAATGGAAATGGGAATGTATTACTATGGACTTTGTTTCGGGACTACCTAGAACCTCGAGGAAGCATGATGCTATTTGGGTTATCATTGATAGGTTAACAAAATCTGCACATTTCCTACCGATTAATATGACGTATTCACTTGATAGACTTGCAGATTTATATGTTAATGAAATAGTAAGACTTCATGGTATTCCAAAGGAGATCATCTCTGATAGAGACTCCAGATTTCTCTCTAGATTCTGGAGAAGATTACAGGAATCTATGGGCACTAAAGTCAAGTTTAGTACTGCATATCATCCTCAGACTGACGGTCAGTCAAAAAGAACAATTCAAACACTTGAGGATTTACTCAGAGCCTATGTTATGGATTGGAAAGGTGAATGGGATAAAGATATTTCACTTGTTGAGTTTACTTATAATAATAGTTATCATTCAAGTATTCAGATGGCCCCTTATGAAGCTTTATATGGGCGGAAGTGCATAACACCTATATGTTGGGAGGAAGTTGGTGATAGAAAGCTGTTAGCACCGGAAAAAGTACAAGAAACTACCGAGAAAATTCAAGTTATAAGAAAAATGCTAAAAACTGCTCAGAGTCGTCAAAAGAGTTATGCCGACAATAGAAGGCGAGATATTGAGTTTGAAATCGGAGATTTTGTATTCTTAAAAGTCTCCCCTTCCAAAGGCATTATAAGGTTTGGGAAGAAAGGAAAATTAAGCCCAAGATTTATTGGACCTTTTGAGGTCCTTGAGAGGGTTGGTTCTGTCGCTTACAGGATTGCCTTGCCACCAGCATTGTGCCATGTCCATGATATATTTCATGTCTCGATGATTATGAAGTATATATATGACCCTTCTCACATCATCAAGTATGAGCTGGTGGAGATTGATAAAGATTTATCTTATGTGGAAGAGCTTATTCAGATTGTTGATAAGAAAGAAAAAGTCCTAAGGAATCGGGTCATCCCGCTGGTTCAAGTAATTTGGAGACATCATTCTGGAGAGGAGACAACTTGGGAGCTAGAGGAGGAAATGAAGAAGGTGTACCCCCGTCTTTTCAACGATAGAGGTACGATAAATTTAGAGGACTAAATTTTTCTTTTAAGGGGGGGAGAGTGTAACACCCCTCATTACTGAATGTTCGTATAAATTTCTGGCGATAATGTGAGCTTCTATTTTAATTGACAGAAGAAATAGAGTATGGATTAGAGGTAACTTATTTTTAAGATTTGGGAGATCTGTTCAAAAAAGAAAAAAAAAAAAAAAAAAGAATCTGAGGACCTATATGTAAACCCTAAGGACCTAATCGTGAATATGATAAAAACAAGGACTAAACTGCAAAATGCACCAAATGACAAATCCCACCGCTTAAGCTTCTCTGCCTTCGTTCTTAAGAAAGCAGAGAAGGCAGCTCGTGGGTGATCAGGGAAAGAAAGGAAGAAGAAGAAGAAGAAGAAGAAGAAGAAATTGGGGTTTTTAGGGTTTTTGCTTTAATCTTGTTACTTCGGGTCAAAATTTGCAAAGGCAAGTGTTCTAACCCCATCCTACAGAAGTATTAGACTCTGTTTTTATGTTGATTCAAAATAAATTGGAAGACTTCTGTTTTGAAACTGATATGACTCTTTTTGGACCTAAAACCATGGATTCTGAAATATTTTCGGTAAACTGACCCCTATACACTGCTTCGGCTGTAAGTTTTAGTATAAAATGTGAATTCAGGCAGGAACTATTTTGTTTGTAATTAGACTCTTATGTCTTTCTTTTGACACCCATTTTGTAGATTTTGGACACCGAATAATTATCCAAACATTTTTTTCAAATGAGCCTATAGAAGCTGTAAAACAGAGTTCAAGATTTCTGACCTATCGCTACTAAAATGCCTATAACTCCCTGTTAAAAATTCTGATTTGTACCAAACTGATTTTATTTGAAACTAGACTTGAAAATCTTTCTTTTGACATATGGTTTGAAAATTTTGGAATTCAATTGCCTATCCTATTATCTATTGAATCTGATCCTATAAATTCTGCAAAACAGTGATTGTGATTTTGACCTTGTGTTACCAAATCAGAGGTAACTCTGTGTTGGGAGCCCTGTTTCATATGAAATCTTTTCCATCCAAACATAGATTGATATATGGTTTGACCATAGTCTTCTTATGGGTATTGGAGCAAAATTGTTATGCTGAAATATTTGTTTGATGTGCCACTGGAATTTTGTCCGAAATCGAGCTTTGGTCGATTTCGCGTATTCTGTTCTATTCCTTTGATTACTTGAATTCGTCTAACCTTCTTATTTGAATTGAGCTAACTATACTTGGATTCCCTGTACACTCTTGCTTCCATTTTCCTTTCTAATATGAATACATTTGTGAGAGAATTGTTCCTTGCGTCATTTGTTCTAAAAAAAAAAAGGCACATGTAAGCTTCGTTGTTCCGCGTGTGCTTCCGATGTATGCTACTTATTGTTGAAACTACCCTTTTGTACTCTGGTGTGTGGGATTGTCTGGACCTTTGCCAGAAATGGTAAAGGGTATGCGCTATTTGCCCGCTATGTGGGGTCCCGCTATGAGGGATATTCTGTTTGTGCTTGTTGCCCGCTACGTGGGTATGTGATTAGAGCCTGCGATGCTCTGCCGGCCCCCTTTGACTTCACCTAGACGTGGGTGGATGGAGCTCCCAACCGTGGGAGACTTTTGTCAGGTGGTCATTCAGAAATGGATGAATCACATTCTGACTGAGATCCCACTACACCCTCTATATGTTTGATATGACATCCAGAGTTTTGGTGAGTTTGTTTCTGTTCATACTCTGGATAAGATTGATATGATTGCAACGTCAAGGACGACGTTTGAGCTCTTGTACGATATGTGTACCGATATGCTCTGAAAGGCTTCATTCCCTGATAATTTTGCTTCGAAATGTTCCATATGCCGTTGATATGCTTTGAAACATTTTATATGCCATTGATAAGCTCCGATATGTTTCCTTTGTCTCTGATATGCTCCAATTACTCTATGCTCCATCTGTCAGGAACCTAATGGGTATGATTGGAAGGACAATTGTGATTCTGCTCCTAATGATATTATGTCTACGAAATCGTATATTCTGCCATGTATTTTGAAACTGCACCACTTTGGAAATTGTACTATTTTGATATGGATATGTTAGTCACTTGCTGAGCTCTTTATGCTCACCCCATTTGTTGATAAATTTTTCAGGATAGCGTATCGCTTGCTTAAATGTTAAGATTGGGTTGAGGCAGTGGAAAGTTAGAAGATTTTGGGCCGATCCTTGTTAGCATATGTGTATTTGTTGTATATGATACTCTACATCTTATGAAATGTGACGATGAATCTAAACCTGTGGATTTTGTGTAAGATAAAGGATCCCTTGTGTATAGGATTTTGGAATGTTAAGTTAAATTCATGTAATGATATGATCTTATGGTAAATCGATGATTGTAGTGACTGCATAGACTTCCCCACTTGTGGATTTATATTGTGGTTTTTAATTTGATGAGTTGAGTTCAGATTGTATGAATTATCGAGAGATGTGTGCTATGTTTATGAATTGCACAGGGTTATGAATTGGTAGATTATAGAAGTGAAATTTTTGATCTGAATGTTTTCTTAGTGACCTCAAATATGTGTTTGGATCCTGGGTTTGTTGTGATGAAGATCTTAAATATTGTCGATATTTTGTCGGGTCATGACAGGTGGGTTAATTGATATAATCCATATTATTGAGTTAAGTGTGCAGGATTAACTACGATAACCAGAAAACATAAAGCAAAGATACCGGAGTCAAGCTCGATGGACGTTTAAGAGACCGAAGAATCATCGGAGATGTTGCTGGAACCATCCGAGAAGAAATCGGGAACGTGTCGGAAGTTCGCCGAAGAAATCGTCGGAGGCTCGCGGAGATCACCAAGAAGGCTCGGCTACTCGTTAAAGTCATCACAAAGATTGGGAGCTTGTAGGGAGTCCGTCGGAAGAAGTTCGTCAGAAAGCTCGCCGGAACAAGACTCGACGTTCGCGGTTAAAAAAACTTACTTAGGATGTTTTTTTTGTGTTATGTAATTCACCTGTAATTAGGATTAGGATTAAGAGATAATCCTATATCCTGGTTAGGGGCCAACTGGGCACAAAGTCAGATTTGGTTTGGGCTAAAATTAAGCCAAACCAATGAATCGGAAAGCCAGGCGGTGGCACCGCCTGGCTAGGCGGTGACACCTCCTTGGCTGGGCGGTTGCACCGTCCAGCACCCGAGCGCTGGGCGGTGGCACCGCCTAGCTGGGCGGTGGAACCTCCAGCACCGGGAACCCTAAGAGAATTCAAATTTTGGAACCCAAAATTTGAATCCTCTTGAGGCCTATAAATACCCCTCAAATCTCAGCTGAGGTTACAACTTTTGAGAAGCATTTTGATTGAGAGAAAAGTCTTAGAAAGTCTTAGCAAGTCTTCTTTTCAATTTGCTAGAGAGTTCTCCTCCTTCTTTCTTATTGAAAATTTGTAAGAGGTTGAGCTGCTTGTAAAAGGTTGTAAGAGGGGTATTTACCCTTCCATTTCAAAAGACTTGCTAGTGGAAGGTGGGAGCCTCATCGAAGAGGGGCCTCGCAAGTGGAGTAGGTCATTTGACCGAACCACTCTAAAAATCGGCGTAATCTCTGGTTTGCTTTTTATAATTGTCATTTACATTACTGCAAATCTTCTTACTGCTTTAGTTCCTTATTACTCTTGCTGCGCAACTTTAAGAATACGCCTTCAAGTTAAATTTCTCAAGTTTCGTTCTTAACGTACGAAAGATTTTGATTAAAATCGAAGTTTTAATCCACTGCACTAATTCACCCCCCCCTCTTAGTGCCGCTCCGATCCAACAGTATCGATTACGAAGAAACCTTCGCTCCTGTGGCTCGATTGGAAGCCATAAGGATGCTCCTTGCCTACGCTAGTAGTAATAATTTTAAGCTATTTCAAATGGATGTTAAAAGCGCTTTTCTAAATGGCTTTATCTCCGAAGATGTTTATGTTGAACAACCTCCTGGATTTGAAAATAATAGCCTCCCTAATCATGTGTTTAGATTAACTAAAGCTCTCTATGGTTTAAAACAAGCCCCAAGGGCTTGGTATGAGAGACTTAGTTCTTTTCTTATCGAAAATAATTTCACAAAAGGCAAGGTTGATACTACATTGTTCATCAAGAATTTTGAAAATAATTTTCTCATTGTCCAGATTTATGTTGATGATATTATCTTTGGCTCTACGAATGAATCTCTTTATGAATCTTTTGCTAAAACTATGAGTCTTGAATTCGAAATGAGCTTAATGGGAGAATTAACATTCTTCTTAGGCTTGCAAATCAAACAACTAAGTAATGGCATCTTTATTAGTCAAACTAAATATGCTATGAATTTATTAAAAAAGTTTAATATGAAAAACTCAAAGGCTATTAACACTCCTATGAGCACCTCTACTAAGTTAGAAATTGATGAAAGTGGAGAAAGCATCGATCAAAAAACTTATAGGGGTATGATAGGAAGTTTACTTTACCTCACTGCAACCAGACCAGACATCATGTTCAGTGTAGGACTTTGTGCTAGATTTCAATCAAACCCTAAGATATCTCATCTCAAAGCAGTTAAAAGAATACTTAGATATCTTAATGGTACCACAAATCTAGGATTATGGTACCCAAAATCAAAGAATTTTGAGTTAATTGCTTATGCTGATGCGGACTTTGCTGGTTGTAAACTAGATAGAAAAAGCACATCAGGATCATGTCAATTTTTAGGACATACCCTTGTTTCCTGGTCATCTAAGAAACAAAACTCGGTTGCACTATCAACAACCGAAGCTGAATATATTGCAGCAAGTGCATGCTGTGCCCAAGTTGTATGGATGAAAAACACCTTAGAAGATTACAAAGTTAATCTTAAGAATATTCTCATTAAATGTGATAACACAAGTGCAATATGCTTGACTAAGAATCCTATACAACACTCAAGAACAAAACACATTGATATTAGACATCACTTTATACGAGATCATGTTACTAATCATGACGTAACCATAGAGTTCATTGATACTAAACATCAACTAGCTGACATTTTTACAAAACCTCTAAGTGAAGAACAATTTGATTTCATAAGAAGAGGATTAGGAATGTTGATGTGTCCGAATAGATAAACTAGTCAAAATTATTGGATCACTTGATTGCCATGTGTTGAAATGTTTTGATTTTTGAAAAACTGTAGCATAATCTTGTCCGAATGCATGAAAGAATTCATCTCATTTTCGGATTCGCTTAACAGTTGGAATGACAAAAATCAAACACACTCTTTTGAAAAATATTTTTTCCGAAATGGATTTGATAAAATGACTTTCCTCCTTCATGCACAAAGGATTATAACAAAAAAGGGGAGAAGAAGTATTCAAAGCATTATACGTATCATGCCTTCCTTTATATGCTTGATAACTTGCTTATATTGTTCTCGTGGTATCACATCTATTATGCTTTTTGTTGATGACAAAGGGGGAGAAATATATGAATTGATTCGATGCTATAAACACTGATGCTATGATTATGCCATGCCTGCATCATCAAGAGATATATGAACAGATGCCATATATAGAATATGCTATAAACACTGATGCTAATGATATCAAAATCTTACTTCACAGCTTTACATGTTGATATCTTACAATATGATGAATTGTTACAATTACCATCATTCAAAATTGTTATGTAAGAATGAATGTCAAGTATTGACATCATCTTCAGAGATGTCACTTGAATTCTTAGGTCTTGAATTCAAGAATGACTTATCTCAAGTATGGCATGTAGACAGGGGGAGTTAAGGTTAACTCCATTATCAATTGATTGTCATCATAAAAAAGGGGGAGATTGTTGAATCTCGGATTTTGATGATGAAGTCAATTGTTATTTATTGTCTAACCTATATGTTGAGATAAGTGTGCAGGATTAACTACGATGAAAGTAAGACATGCAGCAGGAGTTACGCCGGAGTCATGATAATGATCACGTTGGGAGTTCGAGAGCTCGACGGAAGTTCGGACTATCGTCGGAGGTTCTGCAGGAACAAATCCGAGAAGTCCATAAGCTTGCCAAAGAAGCTCGTCGGAACTCGCCAAGTGTATCGTCGCAAGTCCAGGAGTTTGCCGGAAGTCCGCAGGAGAATCACCAAGGGTTCATCGGATGATCGACGGAAGTTCGCCGGAAACTCGCCAGAAGATGCAATTGACGCACCGGAGCAAGTTGTAGAAATTGTCTTAGGATTTATTATAGTTAGCACAATGATTAAGTTGGTAATGGGAGGTGATCCCATTGGCTTAATCTTGGGGCAATTGGGCCCCTGAAAGACCCAATTTGGGCCGAATGGATCTACCCATTCGGACCCTGATTATTGTAGGAGGTGCAATCGCCCAAGCCAGGAGGTGCAACCGCCTAGGCTAAGTCTCCCAGGGAGACTGGGCGGTGCAATCGCCCCAGCCAGGAGGTGCAACCGCTCCTGACAGAGGTGGCACCGCCCAGAGGCTCAGTCTTCGAGCTTTGCCAAGCGGTGCAACCGCCTAATCCCGGAATTCCGGGAATTGATAGTTTTGAGCTCCAAATTTGAACTGGGTTGGGGCCTATAAATACCCCACCCATTCAGCACTGAAAGGAAGCAACTAACACTCGAAATCTTGACATCTTTCTGTGATTCTTAGAGCTCAAAATTGTTGTAAAAGCCAAAAGTTCTCCTCCCTCTATTCTTCAAGTTTTGAGTTGTAAAGAGAGGAGAGAAAATTTTTGTAAGGGTTGTCTCCTAAGCCCGTCAAAAGGAGTGAAACTGTAAAAGGGTGGTTGGCCTTCGCCTATTGAAGGAAGGCCTCTAGTTGACGTCGGTGACCTCGTCGGTGGAGGAAGCCAAAAGTGGAGTAGGTCAAGATTGATCGAACCACTCTAAATCTCGGTTTGCATTTACTTTGAGCATATTATCTTTACTACAAACCTCCTCCTTCTGCGCTTTTACGATTGGGTTTGAAACCTTTTACTTTTCGAATCAGCGTTTAGACGTAAATCTACTTTTTCGTACGATCATCATATTGCAGATTGCGTTTACGTTTTGAGCTTTACCATAACTGCAAACTGCCTTCATACTCTTGCTTAAACTGCATCTTGCCTAATCAAGTGATTTACGAATCAGTACTTAGACGTAAATCAGTTTCTTCGTACGAACGTCGGATTTCAGCTTGCGCCTATATTCTGGTTTTCATCATAGCTGCAAACTCCCTGCATAGATTAACTTTAATATCATCTTGCTTAGAATCGGATTTTACACAGAAATCGTTTTTATCGTTCGAACGCAACTTTCGATTTTAATCGCAGAAAGTTTTCCGCTGCACTAATTCACCCCCCCCCCCTCTTAGTGCTCTCGATCCTAACATATATATGCATGTATATATATGTATATATATATATACATATATATACATATATGTATATATTTTTATGTATTTATATTTGTACATATATATATGTATACATATATATATATACATATATATATATATATAAATATATATACACCCCCAAGATGACATTACCAGGCTTAAAATTTTGCGAGATATGAAGAAGAAGAAGAAGAAGAAGAAGAAAAAGACTAACTCGGTAAAAGATTTAGAATCCACATTGCTCAGATTGTAAGAAACAACTTCACCAACCAGTGAGCTAAAGCCTGGATGAGACATTCTCAACCAACCTCTACAGAACTCACCGTAGAAGCTTCTGATTTCATCGTCACTGTCACGATTTCATCTGACGAGAGAATTAATTTAAGATGTTTAAACTCAAGTAAATAATAATCGATCCATCTAACGATATAAATCAATTTAATTTTTACTTAATATCCATTATAAGACTAAAATATCATCATCTTTTCTACTTTGAAAACATGATGTCTTTGTTCCACGCATGAAATGCCTTTATCCACATAGTAAGATATCTATTTCCTTCCTGATCTCCTCACTATATTCAATATTGGATACGCTATGAGATTGTTTATTATGATCTAATCGAATAGGACAACTAATTCGCCAATATGATAAGCCTGAGCCACGGATCCATGACACTTCAACTGATAGACTCTATCTAAGCTCATAAATCAATCCATTCTTCTCCCATATGTGTAATGATATTCAATCGGATCGCCATAATCTTCTCCCCATATAAGCCGAACAAAGTTTAGAATCAAATATGCATTTGAGTGCCAACCAACGATGGCTTCATGCTACGATATGCCTCCAAACTTATCCTTTTTTTAGTTTAGACATCTCATAATGTTCGATCATAATCTATTATAATATGTTTTGTAGGTCATGTTCAATGGAAGAATTGACCCAATAAGTCTAAGATGTTTAGACTTAAATTAAATGTGGAAGTAAATTGAGATATCACACAGCTGATGATTGAGAAAATGAACCGAGGTTCGTTCTATAAATCTCTACGTGGATGGAGGTGAGACAAGTGTGTTTCTAGCGTGCACAAAACAGCACTCACATTTCATGCAAGGAAGACGCATGCATGGGCAGTAATGAATTGCATGCGTAGACTACATGCAAAGGCTTGTAATAACACATATTCTATTCCATTCATCTCTTTCAAATCCATATTCATGATGACGAGAGAGAGAGAGGTGAGAAGAGAAAAGAGGAGATTATGTGAAGTCCAAGCAAATAGTTTGGCTTCCACCACAATACAATCACTTCTCTCTCTCCCTCACTATCTTATTTCTCCTCTCATTCTCTCTCTTCGTCTCTCTCGTCCTTTCCATGATTACCTTGTGAGTGAAGGTAAATGCATCGAAAAAGACAAGAACTGGAGTCAAAGACAAGAAGAGAGAGAGAGAGATAAGTGGAGACTTCCAATGTCGACGTCCAAATCGTTACCTGTTCGACCTAACAACAGAAACAGTGGCGTCCTCACTATTCCCTTCTCCGTGTTCTAAGCAAAGTTCACAGCTATCACCATCATCATCACTACGTCTCTCTCTCTCTCTCTCTCTCTCTTCCATCTTTCCTGCTCAACTGTGAATATATATTCTTACCTCTTCCCTCCATCCGCATGAAGTGACCGATCCCACTGCAACGAGATCTGGAAGCAGGATCCGGCCATCATGATGAGGAAGAATGAGCTGACCGGCGACAGCACCAACGTCGACGGAAACAGCAAGCTGCGGAAAGGACTGTGGTCACCGGAGGAGGACGAGAAGCTGATGAACTACATGCTCAGGAACGGGCAAGGTTGTTGGAGCGACGTGGCGAGGAATGCCGGCTTGCAGCGGTGCGGGAAGAGCTGCCGCCTCCGCTGGATCAATTACCTGAGGCCTGATCTCAAGCGCGGCGCGTTCTCCCCCCAAGAAGAAGAGCTCATCGTCCACCTGCACTCCATCCTCGGCAACAGGTTCTCATCTCTCTCTCTACATCATCTACATCATGTTTGTCGTGCATTGCAATGCGGATGAAGGTAAAGCTCTCTGATCCTTATACAAACATGCTCAGAAACGAGGAGGAGGTCGATTGACTTTGTTAAGATAATATTACCATATACAGAAGTTTAAGCTCGATTAAATATTAAGTTATAAATAATCACAATCTTAAAAGATTTCAGCTCTTATATATGTGACCAGATAAAATGAGTACACCTATGCATGCACGGCAATGCGGATGAACATAAAAGCTTTCTCGTGCTTACGGAAACATTCTAAGAAACAAGGAGGTCGGTTTTGTTAACGTAATGTTGCTCGATAGAATTTGATTAAATCTTGAATTGTCGGCAATTATCACTATTACGTGAAATATATGCACGAACCATTTCAATATAAGGGTCGCATGGCGTCCTTTGGTTAGCGATAAAACTTAGATTGCTCCTATCAGAGCATTTGTTTCTTAACATGCTCGTTCTCGCGTAATCCAGTGCTCTTGCAGGTGGTCTCAGATTGCGTCACGTTTGCCTGGGCGGACTGATAACGAGATCAAGAACTTTTGGAACTCCACCATCAAGAAGAGGCTAAAGAACTCAACCAACACCGGAGATCCAAATCCCAAAGCAGCAATTGGAAGCTTCGCCGGTGCAAAGGAGCACCAGAGGCAGTCCGTGTACACGCACTCATCACCACCTTCGTCTTCTTCTTCCTCGTCCGTGCATGGCTTCTCTGTAGGGAACCAGTACGACCTCCTGCCCCTTCCCGGCGCCGCAGGCTGTGGCGTGACCAGAGTAGAAGACTCCTACTTCCACGAACCACAAGATTTAGCTCAAGTTGGCATGGAGATGCCGATGGTGAAGGGAGGCCTCATGGGTGCAGGATGCGAGCTGTTCGTGCCCCCTCTCGAGAGCAGTCAAGAAGAGAACGCCATGAACGATACGAGTGGCGTTGATGTGAGTGATGGTGGTGGAGTGTTTTGGGAGGGTGAGAACATGAGAGTGGCGCAGTGGGAGTTGGGAGACTTGATGAAGGATGCGTCCTTCCCCTTTCCTTGGTTTCCAAGTTGAATGATGGGGCGTTGATTCAACAGATATCACCTCCATCTGAGCCTCCATATACATATATATACTTCAAAGGTTCAGATGCAGAAATACTTTTACATTTGTCATAAAAGAACTGATCGATCAGACTGTTTTACTCCACAAAATCCATGTTCACCTAGCAATGATTGTTTCTCCACTGCTGTCTCGCGAATTCGAACGTATTTGATGAATCCATTTAGTTTCAAATCGATCGAGGATTAAGAGAACAAAACCTAACGAAAGACACACCTTTGAGGAATATTTTGGTGTTTAGGGACAAAACTATGTGGAGGCTACTTGGAGTGAACGATTCTTCATGTATACTTTTGCTGATGAGAACAAAGGATGACTAATCGAATATACGGAGAGATAGAGAGAGCATTCATGATCATTAGAAGCTTTGTCCATGCATGATGGTTTGAAGATGTGATAGAAGATATTATTTTGGTGAAAAATATTGAGTGAAATAAAAATACTTTCTTGTCAACTCTCTTTCTCGCGTGTAATCATTTTGTGGCTATAATACAGACAGCCATATTATAATTTTCCTCATGAAAGGAAAGGATTTGTCGAAAAGCTATGTGATGTTCTTTCTTTTAATCGTGACATGTTTCTCATCATTATGGTTGGTAGTAGCAGGGATGATGGCTTTCTCATTTACTATGGCACATGGACCATGACTAACTAATGGAACAATTATGATCAAGTTGGTCATGGTGGGAAGTATGGTGGGGTGTATGAAGCATGTTCTTAGAACTATTATTGATGTCAATTGTCACTATCATATGGAAAGCAAGCCAATTACCTTGTACTAATTGTCATTATCATCCCAAGAGCAAGCCAATCTGACTTGACATGTCCGACAAAAGTCATGATCTGGTTTCTTCTTGTTTTAGGAATCCAACCTATGTGAGAAGAGAATCGTAAATGGATCATCTTACTTCCTCTTTTAATCTCAATTATTGATCTGATTGGATCAAATCAATTATATATATATATACATATATATAACAGAGAAGGAAGAAAACTTTTTAAGATGCGGGATTGAATGAATATAAAACATTGCGATCTACCTACGATTAAAGCTTAATCTTCTCTTTCTTCTGCTGTTGGCCGATCTGTTGAACAGGAAGAAGCAATGGGACAAAAGTCATATAATATCCTTGCAAAACAATTAAAGCAAGTCTTGTAATTTGATATCGTGCAATTAACAATGAGACAACAAAAGAAAGAGCTCAAAAACCAGCCAGCATGCAAAGCTGTAAAAGAACCACAAAATTAAGATATTAGTGAGAGACTTTATTCGATGCCTATACTGCCCCTAGGAATTCTATTTCTTTGACTGCAATCTTCATTTTTGTCGGGCTTAATACTAATCCATTTTCTTGACAGATTTCTAGCATTTTATGAAGATGCCTAGCATGATCCTTCGTATTTTCAGAGAATACTAGGATGTCGTCTGTATAGACTGCTTTAAATTGTTCCGTACCTTTGAAGCCTCTACAGACCTGGCCAAGTCTTCCCTGCAACTCACATGAATATTACTTTTGATTCAAACAAGAGTACCAAGAAATTACATACCCTGATGAACATGATCTGCATCCTCATCTAATAGTCTACTACATCCTAAGAGGTAGTTTTCTAACCAGATAATTAAGTGGTAAATATGATGATTTACTTGTGTACCAATAACAGAGAAAATAGGACCATTTTCTGGTAAAATGAGGTGGTTCCAATGTATTCAAAGGCCAACAAAGTGGTTACAAAATATTCATAGGGCAACATAACACACTAGTGTAGAGGAGTCAACACATGCATAGAGGAAGCTATGTGGGTAACCAAGTGGCTACCTCCCCTTACCAAAACGTTCCACCATAAAGAAAAGATGCAGAACTAAAGCCGGAGCAGATAGTTGATTAATTATATCCTTTTTTTCTTCACCGAAATTAGATTTGATAGCTCAAACTAAACAATTGATTCCTTATGGTTGTTTTCCTAATCAGCGTTGGGGGTTACTTTTAAGAAAACAATTTTTGGATAATACTATCTACAGTCTCTCAAGCATGATTTTGCTCTAGTTTCCTCTTCAATTCCAACTTGCTGTCACCAGGTTGCTTATGTGTGTAAAATTTCGACCTCAATCCTATGAAAAATGGATACAGACATGGGAAGCCAAAATATGATATATGGAAAATCTAAAAGTAGTACACTAGGGACATGACAGCAACACAAGGAAATCCAAGTGTATGGTAACCATTACATTTGTTTGCAACACTAGCACATAAAATCACAGAACGAAACATGGCATTTAATTCAACAAGTGGTACTACTTTCTTTAACAAGTTATTCACAACAAATCATCCAAACAACTTATTAACTGATACTATCTTATATTCCTCAGAGTGATAAATTGCTAACAATTTAGTCATATTTCCAAGCAGGAAGTACCAGTTAATCACATGCTTAATGGCAAAGGCCAATATAGCATCTTGGCAGAATAGATACATAAAGAACCTTGCAACAAACCTTTCTTTAGAAAAATATGTTAAGTAGAGAAGACTGAATGAACCAACTTTCTTTCAAATGGTGTGGACTTTCAATCTAAAGAACTCTGTAGTTTAAAAGCTTAAATTCTCATAACTGACAACCATCCAAACTTGCTACACAGCTTTAAAAGTTTAAATTTCCATAATTGACAACAGGCACCTGGTTTAATCCAAGTTTCTCTAATATCGTATAATTAACACGATCAACTTACCTCACGGCTTAAGAAGAATTTGAAGTTTCTAAAGAGATTTTTGCATTGTTTCGTTTCCTGGTCCTCACCATCTGCATCATTAGTATCCTCCATGAGATGCATGAATGCACCTGGTTCATTAGCTGGAAGCTGATGTTGTAGCTGAGCAAGTCTAAGCTCAGACTCTTCTGTTCCTTTATCTGCCTTCTTGACCTCAGGTTTTCCATCTTCATGAGAAGTAATTGCTTGAGGATTTCCAGAGAATCCTCCAGATCCAGTTGAAATGTAGCAACACAATGCATAAAGCTCTTAACACAAACAAAAGAACTTTATCATTATGTCATAGTTATAAACAAATAGAAAAACTTAAACTAGATTGTGAGGAATGAGATGGATCAAATAAAGTAACAGGCACATACACAAGTCTGATCTGACAAACAAATTAAAGCTAAAACAAAAGTTCACTCCAGACTGGAATCCATTAATCAAACATTTACCAGCAGCTAAGGCTTCCAGTCGAGGATCAAGAATAGGGGGATACTTCACATTTATAGAATGATAAAGCTTGAAATTTACAAAAGCTTGAAATTTACAAAACCTAGAAGAGCCTGCATTAAACAAAAGAAATAGACAAGTAGAGATTAAACATAACAAAAGGTAACACACAAAAGAGCATTCATGACTAACACTGAGTAATAGAGGGTATGTCTCCATCATGTTTCTTAGGTATTGAACACAATGCAGTTTATTGATCAGCACATCTTGATAGAAAAAAGAAAAATCCCATCACAAACAAAAATCATTGTTTATAATAAATAATATTTCCAAGAAGTTATAATTGCATGTGATCATCCTTTATATGTATGCATGTCAATACCATCTATATGAAAACAATTAATTTTATGTAGTTATATATATATTTTCAACATTTTCATGAATGCCAATCTAATTTGTTAGCTCAAACGGTCAAAAAAGCATGTGTTTTCTTGATGAATAAGGGGAAAGGAAAATTGTTGTTTTACTGAATGGCTAAAAAATTCTCAAACACAACCTCATGGAGAGAAAACATAATCACAAATAATATTTCCAAGAAGTTAAAATTGAAAAGATCATATTAACATATTAATATCATGAGGTGATTACATGAGCTTGACATAATGTGGCGGATCATATCAACCTAAATAGCAGTGCCAAATTTGTCCACTTCCATCAAGGAACACAACAATTTCAAGAGACATCACCCCTTCTACATCCTTTTTATGGTAGACGTAACATGTCCATCTACAATTGGAAGTAGAGATTAGGTCAACCAAATTCAGATGCTAACTATCATAATGTATATGTATATATAAATAGGATTTGATGGTCTCTCACATCAACACTTGCACTCCAAGTGTCAAAATAGCTCAATTATTGCCATTGACGAGTGTGACGAATTAATATGGTGGATAGAATTCACTTGTTTCGGCTGAGACAGGGAACACACTCCTCCATAGTTGATTCTCCCCTCAAAAAAGGTGGTGAGCTTGGTTTGTGTCATCATGGTGGGAAAAATCTTAGGAGACTACCCAACTTTGAAAAGCTTTCTATCAACCTTGATGCTAGGCTTGTAGTTTTGTTTTTTACTCTGAGAAAACTAACCATCATTTTATCACCTTAATGAAATAGTTTAGAGTTTAGACATGTTAGGCGCTCACCCACCTTTGCTCCAAAAACAGAAAAGAAAATCTAGTCAGCTCAACTCCCTGCCTCTGCCTCCAGAGAATATCAGTAGAGGCTTATGCTAGTGCGTTAAGACCCACTATAATGGCTATAATAGGGACCCCTGGAACCATTACAACTAACTATAAAATCTAATTTTTACCACCATAGAAACTGGCACCAAAATAATGAACAAAATGGTACATCAGAAAATAGTGGGATTCATTTGTCAAATACAAACACAAATCCCTGCACTCAACTTGCAGGAAGATATAGTTTGCTTTGATGAGTAATTGATGAAACCCAATAAAGGCTTGACCATTATAACAATAAAAAGTTATCACAGCAATTAGTCTTCCCATTATTAGTACGTAAAATGTAACAGAACATCTGGATTATAATGAAGGTCAGGATTACCCAGATTCCTGATCATCCCTAGATCAGGTAGGATGCACATGCTGGTCAGTTATGCAATCACAGATTATAGCTACCAAATGCTAGGCTTTTTTTTTTTATTGGTATTGTTATTTAAACATAAGTTCCATAAATAGTCTATTAAAACTATCCTTTATATCAGATGTCTCCTTGCCAATTGAATACTCTAATAGGCATCCAAATCCAATGCCAATATCTTTGTCCATGAAAAAATAACCACTGCTGCAACGGGAGTAAGGAAAAGCACAATAAGTTGTCACCTCTGTAGTGAAATATATGATATTCTCAAGAATGGAGAGAAAAATGATACATTTGCAACAAAGTAGTAAATCTTGGATCATCAACCAGCTTGGAACACTTCATTAACTATTTAACTTATAGCCATGTACCACTAAATTTGCAAAAGAGCATTCATTCAATACAGTGATGTCCGCAAGCTTCTAAAAGTTACACTTCTGGCATACACCAGTTCAGCTTTAGTGAATTACCTCGAAGAACTCTGAAAAGGTAAGCATGACATTGAAATTGACATCATCAGTCAAAACTTGTTGCAAGGCATGTGGTGTTAGCCATGTGATCTTCTGAACCTCAACCTCAGCCTGCATCATTCAGAATCATCACCTCAAAGTAATATATATAAGAATAAATAAAATTTTACATATTAATATATCATAACATAAAAATCAGAAGATAACTTTACCTGATAGTAAATGCCTTTCACAGATATGAATGCCTTCCAAAGACTATGAGTTCGAGAAATGTAGGCTTGCCATCCATGACTTAACCTATTTAGTAAATGATAAGCATCTTATTGTCTATTATAATCTTGCGGACAAATCAGAGAAAATAATCAACTGGGCATAAGATATTCTAAAAAGGAATAAGATAACACATCCCAGGATCCAGCATCAATATGCTAAGATTCCTGATTGTTCAACTTCATGAAATCATTGATGAAAGATTTTCCTTAAGAGAGTACAGTACTTCCAAGATTGGAAAGTAGAAAAGGCTTAAAAAATAAAGACATTTGTTAAAAAAAATAAATTTTAAAACTAGTTTGATCACCTATCTATCAACATAGTTTCCACTCTAGAACAACTTGATATTTAAATCTTGTACATGAAAGATACTTCAAAATTTTACCAGTAATTGTCATCTTATGTCAATCCTGCAAAGTCAGAATCTAGTTCTTGGACAGCAAAATTATGTTACCAATGGACTTGCCCAATCTAAAGGACTATGGGCAAGCAGAAATTTACAAGTGTGGTTCTCACTAGCAAGAAAAACATTCATGTCAATTTAAATACAATGTTGCAGATCTTTCTAAAACTCTCTCTCCTCTCCATCTTTCTCTCTGTATTTAGATGCAGATATGAAATGTAGATCATGATTCTTAATTTCATCTGGACCAGTAACCGACGGTTCAAGGCTAAATCAGCATACCAATTGGGCTTTTTGCTTGATCTGGTTTGCCCAGTTTGAGGTTTTTCTAAGTTACAGGTCACGTCTTTCTAAGGTTTGGGCCTCTCTCTCTCTCTCTCTCTCTCTCTCTCTGTTTTTCTAAGTTACAGGTCATGTCTTTCTAAGGTTTGGGCCTCTCTCTCTCTCTATCTCTCTCTCTCTCTCTCTACCCCAGCCAATCCTCATTCCTCCTCATGCCACCTGCTGCCACCCAGCCTTCATCTCTACCTTGCCATCGTAGTGGATATAGACAATTTAACACCAATTTTCATGTCTGTCAAACCTTTTAGAAAAACTTGCATCAAAATAAGTACTCAATAACCTGAACTGTCAAATTAGCATAGTAAGCTAGCAAATAATACCACTAGAAAGTGAAAAGAATAATAGAGTATGTTGCAAGATCTCTAATGACATAGACAGAAATTCTGTTATAGTCCAATAATAAAAATTCCACAAAGCATGCACTTCAATAAAGAAGTTCAAATATGAATGTCAGCCCAATCAATCTACAGTCAAAGGATTAATTCACATTACTGTGTCAAAGGATTAAAAAGAGCCAACCTTCTACAATTATGAATACGTTCCACTTGAATCCGTTCACCCTCAACAGCAGGCAATGCGTGAACCATAGTAAGACAGTCATCCAGGTCTCTGAGTGCATCAATAAAAGTTGGGTACCTATATCACCAGGACCAGCATCTCTAAACAGCTAGTGTTTGTTTCTAGAGAACATTCTGCAAGCTGAGAATTCAAAACCTTTCCAAAATAAGCCTATCAAGCTTATATGTTGGTTCACGATTCAGTAGCCAATCTGCCAGATCCCTGTTTTTCCATGCCAAAGCTTTCTTGACTTTCTTTTAATGAGCCCTTATGTCCCTGGAGCATCATAAAAAACCATGGCAAATAAAATATACAAATGTGTTCAATTGCAACAACAATAACCAACAAAAGTGCCTGAAGCACACTAATAAGGATTTCCATCTAGCTAAAGCTATCATTGTAATTAAAAACTTTTAATTACAATAGGCACATTAAAATATTTTAGTCTAATTAAAGTTATCAGCAAAATGAAACAATTATAACACCATACACTAGTATAAACTCTTATGTCTCACCACATCCATGGTCAAACCAGAACTTGTAACTCAGTTGACTGGACACATACAGAAGATAGGAAGATGCATGAAAAGTAACTTGGCAGGATTAATGGAAGAAAAAAAAAAGTCACAACTTTTAGCAACTGAACTAACCTAGGTACACATGTTTACTAAATGTGAATAGATGTCTCAAGTACAGAGGCAGCATCAGAGAGACCAAAGATACTAAACTGGCATTATATCAGCGAAAGACTGAAAGTTCTGTGTAACATAGTGTCACGAACGGTCGTCACGCACCCGCAACAACTCCGTTCAACGAACCGTTCGTCGCTCTCATCTACATGTACAGCTGCTTGGCAGCATGTTGTGTCTTGGTTTTGAGTCATTTTGCTTGTAAAAATGTAAGTTCGAACAAGTTGCAGCGCTACAAAGCGACCGCTCACCGAACCGAGCAAAACAGCCCCAAAACAGCTCCGTTTTCATATGCCGCGGGCTGTTTTCTGCAGTCCGCCTCCGCTCACAAAACGTCAGCCATCTTTCCAAGTTCGCACATTACCTTGACGGGAACTTGTTGTCGCGCCCGGCACCCGGTGAGCAGCTGTTTGTGGACTTGAAGCTGTTCGTTCAACCTTCTAAAGTCCTTGTTTTCCCTCTCTCCCTCTTTTCTCTTGTTCACGCAAGGTGCTCGCTGAATTGTTTGTAAAGCTTCCCCTTTTCGCGAGACGTCGGGACTTGTTCGTCACTCGTTCTTTGAACTAATCAACTTTCTCTTTTTACAGGTCCTTCGGGACCTGCGAGAGGTTGCAAGTGGGCTGATCTTTGTGGACGCAAATCGCAAGGGTGAAGCGCGACTTAGGTAACGCAAGCTAAGTTCGCGTCTTTGCCGCAAGGGTGCCTCACGCCTTAGGCAATTCCAGCTAAGGCCGTGACATTGTGGTATCAAAGCGGGCAAGCACTTCGAGCGAGCAGCGAAGGAACTTCGCAACTTCGCCATGGCAAAGCATCGTGATGAATCAAGCAAGATGGGGCAAGCCGGACCCTTGCCCCAAGAAGCCGCAGGTGGGCTGCATATGCACACTTGCTCTCATGCTGTTGGAACCGCTCAAGAGGAGCGCGACAGCGAACATAATGAGCGAGAAGTTGGCTACTCTCCGCAAGCGGAGGAGGCGCAATTTGGAGCGCCAACCGAGAAAAAGAGTCACAAGGAGAGACTCACAACGGCGGAAACCCGTTTGGATGTTCTTGAAGTGAGCTTGGAGGAACTCTACCATGGCCAACAAAGGCTTGTTGGGGTAGAGAGCTCGCAAGAAGAAGCAGTGTCCAGGATCGACAAGGTTGAGGCCTTAGTCGACCGACTGTTAGATGACACTAAAGACTCTGTACAACACTTGCAAGAAGTTGTGGCGGAACTCACTTCGAGGGTGACCATGCTCACAAGAGTGCTAAATGCGGGAGGAAGCAACACCCACGTTGCGTCGCCACAAAACTTGAGGGCACCCAAGCCTCATGGTTATGGAGGGGCCAGAGATGCCAAAGAGCTCGAGAATTTTCTATTCGACATGGAACAATACTTTCGAGCTACGAGGCTTGATTCTGAAGAAACCAAAGTTTCCATAACATCCATGTATCTGAACGGAGATACAAAACTTTGGTGGAGAACCCGTTGGGAGGAGATCCAACAAGGTCGGTGTCGAGTTGACACATGGGAGGAATTGAAGCGGGAGTTGAGAACTCAGTTCCTACCGAAAAACACCGAATTCGTCGCAAGAAGAAAGTTGAGACAACTCCACCAAAATACTTCCATCCGAGACTACGTGAAGCAATTTTCTACGCTAATGCTGGACATCCAAGACATGTTCGAGAAGGATAAGCTGTTCAGCTTCCTTGATGGTTTGAAGCCATAGGCGCAACAAGAATTACATCGAAGGAATGTCGCCAATTTGATCGGGGCAATTGTTGCCGCAGAAAGGCTCACTGACTTCGTTTCCTCCGAAGACCCGGGAAGAAGGAAACAATCTTCAAGCAATCGCCCTCCAAAATATTCTCGAGGGAATGAGCTCGGGGGCAAACAAAAGAAGAAGAGTTCCCACAAAGGGCCAAGCCCGGAAGGTAAGGCCCCGAAACCTGACGGATGCTTCTTGTGCAAAGGGCCGCACATGGTGAGGGAGTGCCCACAAAAATAGGCACTCAATGCTTTAACAGCTTCCATTCACCCCCCCAAAATCGGACAAGGGCAAGGCTGTCGCTCTTAGTTCGAGTAGTTCTGAAGCCAGCAGCGACAATAAGGAGTCGCAAGGACCCCGAATGGGAGCGATGCGTTTGTTGAACGCCTTGCAGGGTCAAGTGGGGGAGAACACGAAGACAAAGCTACAAAAAGCAGGAAGTGGTGAGCTGATGTACGTAGACATCGAGCTAAATGGCCAAACAACCCGTGCAATGGTGGACACGGGTGCTACCCACAACTTCATTGTCGATCGAGAAGCAAAGCGACTTGGGTTGATCTTAGAGAAGAGCCCAAGTCGAATGAAAGCGGTGAATTCGGAGGCCAGGCGAATCTCCAGGTTGGCGAAAGGAGCTCCCATCAAGATCGGAACATGGAGCGGGAACACCAACATAATGCCAGTGCCACTAGACGACTTCCAAGTGATTCTTGGAATGGAGTTCATGCACGCGGCGAAGTTGGTGCCAATGTCGTTCCTAAACTCCCTATATATGATGCGAGGTGACGACCCTTGCGTGGTTCCCGTCTCTCGGAGGAGAACCAAGGAACCCCAACATATATCGACATTGCAACTGAAGAAAGGGGTGCGAAAAGGTTAATTAACATTCGTGGCTGCTATGAAGCTAGAGCCACTCGACGAGAAGGCCATTCAAGAACCTGCTACGGTGGCGAATGTCCTGAAAGAGTTCAATGACGTTATGCCACCCGAGTTGCCGAAAACTCTTCCACCACGTAGAGGCGTGGATCACAACATCGAGTTGGAGCTAGGAGTGAAGCCTCCAGCGAGACCACCCTACCGCATGCCCCCGCCAGAGTTGGCAGAACTCAGGAAGCAGTTAGGTGAACTGCTAAGCGGTGGTCTCATCCGTAGCTCTGAAGCACCATTCGGAGCTCTAGTTCTCTTCTAGAAGAAACAAAATGGGAGCCTCCGACTATGTCTCGATTATCGAGCCCTCAACAAAGTGATAGTGAAAAACAAGTATCTCATCCCGCTCATCACGAACTTGTTCAACCAGTTGGGCAAAGCCAAGTATTTCTCAAAACACGACCTTAGGTCGGGGTATTGGCAGGTGCGCATTGTTGAAGGTGATGAAGCGAAGACTACCTGTATGACCAGGTATGGAGCGTTTGAGTTCTTAGTGATGCCATTCGGCTTAACCAACGCTCCGGCCACGTTCTGCACTCTCATGAATCAGCTATTCAAGGAGTATTTGGATAAGTTCATGGTCGTCTACTTGGACGATATCATCGTCTACAGTCAAACGCTCAAGGAGCTTGTCAAGCACCTTCGGACAATTTTCAAAGTTCTCAGGGAGAACACTTTGTTCGTGAAAAGGGAGAAATGCTACTTTGCCCAAACGGAGATCTTATTCTTGGGGCATCGAATTGATGATGGTTCCATTCGGATGGACAAATCAAAAGTGCAAGCGGTTGCAGAATGGCGAACTCCAAAGAAGGTGCCAGAGTTGAGATCCTTCCTTGGTTTCGTCAACTACTATCGACGCTTTATTGTTGGGTATTCGAAGCATAAAACTCTACTGACGGAGTTGCTGAAGAAGGAGCAGCCTTGGAAGTGGTCTGACAAATGTGAAATAGCATTCCAAGATCTAAAGGCTGCTATTCTAGAAGAACCGATGCTCAAATTGCCGGACTATGGAGAGTCATTTGAAGTCCATACAGATGCTTCAGACTTCGTTATTGGGGAGAGTACTCATGCAGGAGGGTCATCCGGTAGCCTACGAGAGCCGCAAGCTCAACGAGACCAAGCGGCAGTATCCAGTGCACGAGAAGGAGATGACAGCGGTGATCCATTATCTACGAGTTTGGCGACGCTACCTTCTCGGATCGCGATTTGTGCTAAGGACAGACAACATCGCTCTGAGCTATTTCCAAACGCAGAAGAAACTTTCCCCAAAGCAAGCACGATGGCAGGACTTCTTGGCTGAATTTGATATGGCAATGGAGTACAAGCCCGGAAAGGCAAATGTCGTGGCCGATGCATTGAGTCAGAAAGTGGAGTGCGTGAATGCTGTACAATTGGAGATCAGAGGCCAAGCAAGTCAGTTACACTCCAACTTCCTTTTCAGGATTAGGGATGGACTGTATAGTGACCCCCAGGCAGTTATCCTGATGCAGCTCATCAAAGAAGGCAAGACACGACGATTTTGGGTCCAAGAGGGACTCGTGTACACAAAAGGGAATAGGGTTTATGTTCCTCGAATGGACAATTTGAGGCGTGAACTCTTAAGAGAGTGTCACGATTCCCTTTGGGCTGGACACCCAGGTATTCACCGAACATTGGCTCTCGTGGAGAGGGCCTTCTACTGGCCGAAGATGGGGACTAATGTGGAGGAATATGTTCGAACGTGCCTCACTTGCCAACAAGACAAGGCGGAACAGCGGAAGCCGATGGGACTTTTAGAGTCGTTGCCTGTACTCCTTGGACTTCATATCAAGCTTGCCACTAGTAGGGAGACTCGGATCGATACTCGTGGTAATCGATCGATTTTCAAAGTATGCAACTTTCATTATTGCTCCGCTACACTGTTCAGCAAAGGAGGCGGCCAAGCTGATGATGAAGGATGTGGTGAAGTATTGGGGAGTCCCGCACAATATCATCAGTGATCGAGATGCTCGGTTCCTGGGACGATTCTGGACCGAGCTATTAAAATTGTTAGGATCAAAGTTATAATTCTCTACAAGCCTTCACCCCCAGACGGATGGCCAAACCGAGAGGATAAACTCGCTCTTGAAGCAATATCTTCGGCACTACGTGAGTGCCAACCAACGAGATTAGGTGAAGTTGTTGGACATTGCCCAATTTTCCTACAACTTGCAATGGAGCTCTGCGTCCAACAAGAGCCCCTTCGAGATCATTACAGGACAACAACCGTCAACTCCTCACACCATGGCAATCGGGTATACTTGGAGTAGTCCATCAATCTACCACTTCGCAAAGGAGTGATACCGAAATGCAGATATTGCGCGGGCTTACTTAGAGAAGGCGGCAAAAAGGATGAAGAAGTGGGCAGACTTGGGAAGGCGACTGCAAGAGTTCAAGGTCGGCAATTTGGTGTTGATAAAGCTCCAACCAGCATCACTCCAATTCTTTAGGAACAAAGTCCACAAAGGATTGGTGCAGAAGTATGAAGGGCCCTTCCCAATTATCAGCAGGGTAGGCAACATCTCCTACAAGTTGCAACTACCGACGTGGTTCAAAATTCACAACATTCTTCACGCTAGCAACCTAAAAGCCTACCACTCGGATCCGCAAGATGCTTCCCGAAGTATTCTAACTCGGCTACCCCCCACCAGAGTCTCCTACGAGAAGCGATTTGAAACCATTTTAGCGGATCACAAGATAAAGCTACCCAATAGAGCTGAGCAGATTGAGTACTTGATGAAGTGGCGAAAGCTTTCCCGAACTGAATCCATTGGGAGCCCGAAGACGCCCTGCGACATGAAGAAACAATTATCAACAACTACCAACAAGCGTCGACGAGGGCGTCGACAGTTTAAGTGGGGGAGAATGTCATGAACGGTCGTCGCGCACCCGCAACAACTCCGTTCAACGAACCGTTCGTCGCTCTCATCTACATGTACAACTGCTTGGCAACATGTTTTGTCTTGGTTTTGAGTTATTTTTCTTGTAAAAATGTAAGTTCGAACAAGTTGCAGCGCTACAAAGCGACCGCTCACCGAACCGAGCAAAACAACCCCAAAACAGCCTAAAACAACTCCGTTTTCATGTGCCGCGGGCTGTTTTCTGCAATCCGCCTCTGCTCACAAAACGTCAGCCATCTCAGCCCCTTGGAACCACCCGGGTGGCACAAGGCTGGATGGGGCTTCGGTATAGTGTCGGGCGTTGAACAATCTTTCGCAAGTTCGCACGTTACCTTGACGGGAACTTGTTGTCGCGCCCGGCACCCGGTGAGCAACTGTTTGTGGACTTGCAGTTGTTCGTTCAACCTTCTAAAGTCCTTGTTTTCCCTCTCTCCCTCTTTTCTCTTGTGCACGTAAGGTGCTCGTTGAATTGCTTGTAAAGCTTCCCCTTTTCGCGAGACATCGGGACTTGTCAGTCGCTCGTTCTTCGAACTAATCAACGTTCTCTTTTTACAGGTCCTTCGGGACCTGCAAGAGGTTGCAAGTGGACTGATCTTTGCGGACGCAAATCGCAAGGGCGAAGCGCGACTTAGGCAACGTAAGCTAAGTTCGCGTCTTTGCCGCAATAGTGCCTCGCGACTTAGGCAACGCAAGCTAAGTTCGCGTCTTTGCCACAAGGGTGCCTCACGCCTTAGTTTTGTGTAACATAGTGTATGGGATCCACAAGAAGCAAAAATAAAAGTAGAGATGATTAAATATATAAACAGCAATAAGCCATAATGACCCAACTATTTGGATTAGGCTTCATGGATCCCATTTTGCCTTTGAGTTTCCATCGACAGATATATCACTACCCAAACGCTTATAGACATTTCTGCTTCTAAACATTTTAAGCTACCACTAACTTTACTTTGTACACTGTTTTTGTTGGTAGCATATGAAGATTCTTATTCTTAGAAGGAGGGAGTACCTGAATTTCTCAAGTAGAGGTTCGTGCGCAAGAAACATGATATCCTTCATGTGATGATATGTCTTGTGGCTCCCTTCCACCTTCTTCTTCGGATCTCGAGGAAAGATACCTTTGAGAATGCATAGTTTCCTTAACCAAATACCAAGACGATGGAATAAATATATTCGTTTACAATTAAAATAGAGAGAAATCGAGAAGAAAGGAAAGGAAAAAGGTAGCAAAGTGACGAAACCATAACTCACCTGAAGGTGGACAGACTGACTTGAAGATAGTGAACAGCCTTCGTCCTCGTGATGTATTTCGCCGTGTTTCCTTCCTCCTTCCCCTAAAACGAAACAAAAACAGGACTTTGAGCAAAAATTACGGATTCGAAGCGGAAAGATCGAGAGGGACAGAGATCGAACGCGTCGTGGGGATTACCGGGGGCCTGTAGTGCTTCGGCATCTCGAGGAAGAAAATGAACAACCGGGAAGACTCCTCCTTAGACGCCGCCGTTGGTGTGGTGGCGGGTTGGCTCGAAGTGGATCACGAACCAAGAGAGACGAGAGAGGTCTCGGTGTTTGAGGGTTTCCCGAGGGAGAAACGATTAGGGCCTAGAAACGTGATGATGGGCCGGGTTTAACGCCGGACTTCAATGGCCGACGAAAGGCTGCATCCCATTATGAAATGAAGTCTGAATCTGAATCTGAATCTGAATCTCTACTATGGTGAGGTGAAATTTGAACGTTCCTAAAATTTGCTTAACTCGGTCTATTTTTCGAATACTGTCCGGGGAAAAAAAAAGTTGCTATGACTCATATGATTAGACTTTCTTTGAAGATAAAAAATATTTATATCGTGTATCCGTATCTCATTTTAATTTCAGAATAAAAGATACTCGTGTAATATGCTTTCCATAAAAGACTACGTCATAAATTTATCTAATATTAATTTTTTCAATCATCAAGTTAGTACGTGTTTGTAAACGTCTAAAGATCATAAGTATTTGTTTAGTTTGTTTTCAATAATCATATATCAATTGAGTAGGATCGTAGTATCAATGTTTTAATTTTAAAAGTCCTATTGATATGAGATATTGAGTAGGATCTTCATCATTTTTTATAGCTAATGTGGCATGTCTAGTAGTAAGTAGATGGTGAATGAATTCTATATGTTTGGGTCTCGTTAGAAAAAATAATAATAATTATTATTATTATTATATCAATTGATTACTCTTTTTAGTGGAAGCTCATTCCAATTCAATCAAAATATATATAAAGTTTGGTTCAAGTGAGTCAAAGTAGGCATACCAATGATAAAAACAATTATAAAATTAAAGCATGAGTGTTTTTTCATTTGGTTATCTACGTGTCATGGCTCATTTCATATATATATATATATATATATATATATATATATATATATGTTATGGTGTTTTGCAGGGGTAGAACTCAAATCCTGACTCTCCACTTTCCGAATCTAACATACCATCATCAACCCAACCTCTTCTCGAAGAATCACTTACCATCTACTTTTCTACTGCTTCAGATCCGTATTTGGATTTCGCTCCTTATTCTAGTCTTTCTCGTGAAGCAATGACATTTTAAACTTTAAGTGGAGTTCAGGATGTGCTAACGGGAGCAAGACGCAAGCCGAAAGCCTTGCAATTTTGGAAGCTTTGATCCGAGCCAAAAGAGAAATCATATGCAATATTTGCATTGCCCTTTTGACTCACAACAATACGTAGCATTTGCTAACGATCTTTCTAGTGCTCCTTCGTTTTTGAGAAGCAAGGTATAGTTTATTAAAAGTTATATTGTATGTTTGTTAATACCCAATTATTGATCTAACTTTGATAAAATATGATCTTGGGTATCTTGTTTGATAATTCTTTTTCCACTAAATTTTTTATTATAATTCTATATTTTAGCTCATTTACTTTTGTGAGCTTTTTTGCAAGCAATACTTGCCGCATCATTTGCCAAAGTAGGTGCCAAATGTAATATTGTTGCTCCTACAGCAAGATTTGTGTGAGAGAAAATAAGTAACACATAATCTTTGTCCCTAGGTGATTGGCAAATCAATTTGAGAGCCAAGAACAGTCAGTTTATGTGTAGTATAATTTTCATTCCTAGGAATGAAATAAATCTAGTTATATGTAGTTCAAGCTGAGATTTATTCTTGGGGCACGAAGCTTTCTATTGTCCAATTTTTAATTTTTTGAAGATACCGACTAACTTAGTTGATAAAAAATTTAACGTATTATCACTTGGTCTAAAAATAAAAGATACATATATATATATATATATATATATAATATTATATTGATAGATAATATCAATGTCTACAACCAAAGTCTAAATGTCATGGTGATTAAATAATTTTCAATTCAATTGCAATCGACACTTTCCTATTAAGATAATCTTCTTGTACAGAATCATAATTCAAGATTTACTATACTTGGGTCGAGTCAACAGGATATTATGTCCCTCTCCAAGAGAAGTACAATGGTCATCTATTCATAAACACAACTCTAGTGGAAGTGGGAGACTATATAACATAGCATAAACAATTAACTTATACACTCCCCATGCAATTAAGATATCGCACTCCATCTTAATACTCCAAAAGAAATATAAATGCAACTTGTTCATGAACACAACCATGGGACACAGCATGCATTTATATATTTCCCTTATTAAAAGAAAAAAAATTCATATGTTGGCTCTAATCCGCACCGGTATATGTCGATCATTTTAAGGATATATTTAATTTTCATTCTATTATCAAGTATCCATTTATAAAACATCTTTTACCTAAATAACCGTATACCATTTTTATTAAGTATTTAGGTTTAATATCATCCACTTTGTTGTCATTTTATGGATATCTTCATAGTGTTCTAGTTTTATATGTATTCCGTTTTACATTTTTTTTTAATTTTTTGTGTACATTTAAATATGAGTTGCTCTCCATAAACGAATCTATCAAAACTCGGGTTAGAAATGGCATATTGTAGTTGTTGTCAACAGCACGTATGGAAAGATAATATCCCCATATAAATTCACAATATAAGATTGATTATTCTAAAATTATGATATTATTCTATAAATACTATAAGGAAGCACTAAAAATATTTAGGCATTATCATTTTATGACATCCGATGCAAGAAGACCTAACTGATAGGTATCATATTATTAATTTAAGCTTAACTATTTTGAGTTAATGGTTCAAGCTCAATAAAATTAATAGAACAATCAAATCTCTATAAATTGATCTTAATATTTTGTCCACTTTTAATACGAGACTAAATAGAAATATTATAATTATCAATATATACTGATGATCTTGAAGGTTAAACAAGAAAATCGAAGAAGATCATAATAAAAAAGATCAACAAATAATTATTTCTTGAATGTCCTTAGGTAGGTTACTTCCCATGAATTCCATGATCTTATTTTTTTTTTTCCAACTTAATAAACAATACTATTTGATATTATCTTCATCACATTATGTGATAGGATATGAGAAGAGTGTAATGGTTATTTACAATCTCAAATGGGTGCTTATGACCAAGGTTCGCCGTACCGTACCGTACCGACGTTTCAACCCGGGCTCGGTACCGGTACGGTACGGTATACCGCTCGGTACACTCAGGTGTATCGAGCACTGTAGCAGTGCTACAGTGCTCCAGTGCACTGCTACAGTGCTCGGTACGGGCGGACCGGTACAGGGCGGTCCGCGTACCGCTAGCCTATCGGACCGGTACGTACCGCCCATACCGGGCGGTACAGTCCGGTACGACAAACCTTGCTTATGACTATCATTTTTTGTTTTTGCAGATAAGATTGTTTTGCGACAATAATTGCCTTCCTTGATATAATATTGTGATACAATGTGTTTGAAGTAGCACAATGATGGATTCAACAAAAACAAGCAAATAGTAGCTACGCAGTTGGGATATAAGCAAACAAGATTTTCTCCAAAGAAGCAATTAATTTAATTTTCGATATTATATTAATTTCAATAATCCAACATATTGTATGGTATCAATATAATGGATGGCATAAGTTGGTGTTTGGTTGGAAGCATAAGCATTGATTATTACATATTGTGGCCAATCATTCAAATGAAACTATAAGTTATGAGCGGCCATATTATAATATCATAGTTCGATTATATTAATTTAATTTAAAAATATTTATCTTAAAAAAAGCTAATTAAATTGGATTTCACAATATGTAGAAGCTACTTGTGCACCAATTAAATAGTCACATTGTTCGATTTGGTGAGCAATCAACACTAAATGGAAATTAGGATGCACTCAAATCTCAATTAAGAAATCTTATAAAGTCTAATCGATGAAGTTATAGTTTGATGAGAAATGCAAATCCTAAATGAAAAGGAACAAAAACTTAAATAAAGAACATCAACAGAATTCATTAGGTGAAATTTGACATGTCAGATTTAGATATTAGAGGCCAATTGAGTTAGTTTATAAAGACTAGATATATACCATTAACATGAGCTCAAACATTTTTATTCCAATGGCTTATACTCATCAAATGAATGAACCACTCTTCCCATCGGGTCAGGTCATGACATGCAATGGAGTCATTATCCAAGAGAAATACAAAGATAAATTGTTCATGAACATATTGTGGGACAAAATATGGTACAAGAACATAATAAAAAAGTTTGTAGAGAACGAAATATAGCCGAGTTCATAGAGAACGAAATGATCATGGTTATGATGTTCTTATCATTAAGATGGTTGTGAGGATGATCATAACCTGTAATAATACTAGTGTAGCCCTTCATCTTAGATACATAAAGGGTCATGATCCTAAAAACCTTTAATTATATATATATATATATATATATATATACACACACACACACATGAAACAATTGTCTTAAAAAAAATGAAAACAAAATGAAAATCTTGTAAAGGTAGGGTGGCCATAAATCATTTCCTTGGGAAAGCCCAGGGTCCCCTTGAAGCTGCCATCCTAGAGAGAGTAAGAAGCATAAAACTAGATCAGCCTGTGCACAAAGGTAGGATTTCTTGTGCCAAAAAGAAATACGAGAGAGACTAGAAGTACAGTTGAATAAGGGTAAATATGTATCATATAATCAGGGCTTAGGCTAACATCCAATTGAGTAAGCAAATGAAATTGTCTTTTTTTTTTTCTTTTGCAAGGACGAGAGATGAAGATGGAAGTTTCTATTTGTATTATAACTGTATGACATAATCGTGAATACTTTCTTCATACCTCCAAACACTGGCATATGTCCTCATGCTCATATAGACTGTTAGTGCAATCCAGATTCCAGTGAATCCATGATGGGAGGTATAAAAGGCATGGAATGCTGACCAAGGTGAAATCACAATTTAGATAAGCCAAGAATTAAGCTAGAAAAAAAGGGAATTTACATCACTAGAAGATGAGTGAATAAAGAAACTTGCCATGGAGTATGCAGAGTATGCATAATCTGAAGATCCAAAGTTGATGCCATCAAACACAAAAGGCCAGGGAATTGATTGTTTGTGTGCCAGCAACAAACTGTGCCACAAAGACGATTGCAATTGTTCTTTACCGATTTGATGTGGAAGAAAATATAGAACATATTGGATTTTATTTATGTAGTTAAAAGATTTATATAAAAATTGTAATCGGATGCATAATTTAGTTTTTCTTTTTGCACAAACTGGGAGGGTTTTGTGGATTAGTTTCTGCACATTCATGTCCTTGGTGAATATTTCAGATCCAAATTGAACTCCAACTCCAAGCAAGATTGTGAGTCCCATCCCCAATAGAATGCTAAACTGCAATATATGCATTTTAGTTGTTATGAATTATGACTGAAGAGATACAATGTTTTAGTCTTGTATCAGGATTCTTGGCACCTGCAATATCCTAGCTGTAGCAGCAACAACCTTGGCATGATCTCCTTCAGCAAATGATGTGGCAAGTATTGCCTGCAAAAGATCACATTTGGTTGATTCTGAAAGTAAATAAGCTAAAATGTTGAATTATTTGAAAACAATTTAAGAGAAAAAATTATCAAACAAGTTGCTAGTCAATACTAATTAATGAAGATTGAACTATTATTCTTTAGGGGAAACAAAAAATCAAACAAGATGCCGATTCAATACTAGTTTATGAGGATTGAACCACTAGCATGTAGAATTATGAGGATACCTACCTGACCAGCAACAGCTAGTCCATCGGCAAGAAGAGATGTCGCCAGCCAAATCTGCAAGGATACCTGAAAAGCCCCCATAGAAGTTGGTCCATGACGTGCCGCCAATGATGCTGCTAGTGTGACACAGAATGTTACAGCTATTACCCGTGCCAACAATAGAACCCCTGAGCTCCAAAAGTAAGAGAATGGCCTATTTGATCAGAGGATTCAAAATACACACTTCATCTAATTGCAACTTCAGTACAAGAAAGCAAAATTTGAATTGCTTCAATCAATGACACCAAATCGCATGTTCTAGGAAGGACTTACCACATCCAAGAAATCGGCTAAATTTCGGCGATTTCAAACTTGGTGGCACGATATTTACTTTCAGCACTAAGCTACATAGCAGTGCCAGTGTTATAAGATACCTACAAGGAGAAAGACATGAGCATGCTTGTTCACATGAGCAGACACTGGAATGCTTTAGAACAAGAAAGGGTCTAAAGAAAGTGCAATTTAGAACTCACTGAGATATAACATGAGCAATAGCTGCACCACCGACACCCATGTGGAAAACAAACATTAGAATTGGATCCAAGATGATGTTGGTGACATCTCCTGCCAGTACAATGCCAAGAACAGGAGTAAACTGGATTCAAATTATGTGATCAAAACTCATGTTTGTTTAGCAAGTATGAGATGAATGTGCAGCTCTGTTAGATTCAGAGCTTACACTCTCTCTGTCCACAATATTAAGGCAGTAATCATTGTATGGTGTTCAAGTTTTGCTGACTTAGAAGTGTAAGATTATGCTGTGCAGATTGCAGGATTGGCTCACCAGTTGAATATAGAGGAGTTTTAGTGTCCTTAAATCCTCGAAAAACCCCTTGCATAGCTAAAGACAGGAGAACAGCTGGTGCACCATGAGATCTCAATTTCAAGTACCTCAATGCTGGTGCAAGCATGGAAGAGCCCTGTTTCAAGAAAACTATAAGCTCAGGAGCAATTTATGATACCTTATGAATCACTCATGTTCAAACAACTTCACTGTTCACTGCAAATGTTACAGATTGAAAACATGGAAATTGTATTTTCAAGTAGTTTGATTTAAGATACATTCATCATTCTATCTGCAAATTGGTGTAAGCAGCAAAACATTGAATCTGCAACAAATTAAACCTTACTGTAAATCAAGCTTATATATACTTACAGATTTTACACCCATAATTCTTAACACCAATTTTGCAGCAAAGATGAGACCGATAGCCTGAAGAAGGCCAAGTACTCCACCAACAATCAATGCCGATGAAACTCAAGGAATGTGTTCACGCTTGCTGCCGAATCTTGTACTAATTGTTCGACCTGTCTTCTCAGGATCTGAAAGTGGTCAATGATAAAGTACAAAAATCAAGATTATTTATCATAGAAGATGGAAAAAAAATTGTAAACACAAAAGATAATTAAGGTGTACTAAATTATCAGAAATTGATACCATCACGAGGAGGAAGCTCTTTGGTTTCAGCATTGGCAGCACATGCATTTTCCAAATCTTCACCTTTCACTTCTTCAACACTTGCATTCATGATTGCATTCTCTTCTGCTGCAAAGGATGTTGTGACACTCACAAGGGGGTAGATACAAATCTTTGAAACTTGGTTGAAAATGGCAATAGAAACCTCTACAGCTGCGATCTCCACTGAACCTGCATTTGATTGACAAATCAAAGATTAAAAAGGATGTGAAGAAAAATTTTAAGACAAAAAAACATTGGAGACAATATTTTTCAAACTATATATCAATACAAATTGGGAAAGAAAAAATTGTATATTATTGAAAGAAGCATTGGTTTTTGTTTATGATCATGTAAGACATCTCAAGATCCCACTCTTCGAGCATCTACACCTATATAGAAGCAGTTAAGACATGATCTTGAAACTCCATTGTCAAAGAGGGTCTCATCGATCAATCTTGTGAGAACAACACCAACCGACGAGCACAATCTACAAGCCAACGATGCTTCATCCTATTAATCAAAAGGAGGACAGGGAAAAGAACATCAATGAGCAAACCTAGTCTGCCAATGAAAGCTGTATCAACGAGAGAAGCAAGTGGATCAGCTGCCAAAGCCAGTGCTGCAGGGACTGCAACCTGTAAGATCTCCTGCCCCAGCTGATCAAGCCCGAAGACATTCCTGGCGAAGAGCAAAGGATTAAATTGCAGTGAAGATGATGGCAAGAAGGGAGAAGCTCTTCCTACCTGACATTCAAGAAGAAAAGATGGAGGCTAGTCTTCCAGGGTTTACACAGCAAAGCAACCTCATTATGATCATCTGTAGGACGGCAGTCCATTACTGCAAGCCTTCCTGCCATGATCAAAGCCCCATTCGTTAGGAAGAAGGACTCAAGACTGCCATCAAACCTAGCTCTAAAGGATGCATACAACACAAAGGACTCTTCAAGGTAGACGAAGACTGCAACCTTTCCATTTGTAGGCAGAGCAAGTTTTATTGCATGGACCGGGTCAAAATTAACCGTGATGGAGCTTGGGAACACAACTTGAACGGTGGTATTGCTTTTGTTGCCATAGTACTGCTGCTGCTTGTATTATTTTGCGATGCAGATATCTCTTTTCCTATATATTGTGAAACTACTACTGTTTTGAAAGGATTATAATCTACCATTTAAGAGTAGATTCAGCAGGTTCACATCGAAGAAATTGATTCTCCTCGCTGATCACAAACATATTGAGGTATTCCAGGCCCCCCACTGTCGTCTTCTACTTTAGGGAGGGAGGTGTTTGAGAACTAGCTTGCTAAGAACTCTAAATCCGTTTATATTTGAAGAGAGAATATTTATCTTCTCTCAATCAGTAATTTTTTTCTTTGTTGGAAAAATTATATGCCATGGACACCGATCGAGTGTTGGGATTTGATGGAGACAAGTTCTTTAAGTCTTTCCAACTTTCATGATTTCTTTTTGTTTTAGTCACACCGCAGCAGTGTACGTAGGAATGCTGAACTGGACGCAATGTGAATTGGATTGCTTCATAATGGGAAATACAGGTGCATGAATTCGAGATAGCACAGACGATGCTCAGACAACAAAAGCTTTGGATACAAATCAATACACTTTGCGAGCTCCGAACTGTCTGTCGTTTGGCATGCCATTGGAAGAAGGATATTTATATTAGTGTGTAATGATGCAGTTCCTACGTAATTTACGCGTGCAAATGAGTGTAATTTTTTTTTATAATGTGTTTTATTGGGGGAAAATACCATTGATATCTTTATCAGACATGACTATGATCCATATATACGGAGATATCCAAAGTGAAAAATATAGTTGTTAACTATACAAAGATCAAAGTTGGGAGAAGCTTCCTCAGGATCAAGTCGGTACTAAGAGAGAGAGAGAGGGTGAATTAGTGTTTTTCTTATAACTACGTTGATCATAAAAATTTGTATGATAAAACCGTATCGAAAAGACGTTTAAGCTTAAAGATGTTCATAGGAGAGTGATGAAGATGTAAATAAATAACAAAGAAGAAAAGACATACCAATTTTATAGTGGTTCGGTCATCGTAACCTACGTCCACTTTTGATTCCTCCTCCGTTGAGACTACCGACGTCCACTAATGATCTTCCTTTAATGGATGAAGACCAACTACTCTCTTATAACTCCTTTCTCCTTTTGACAGACTCACGAGAGAACCTTTACACTACTTTTTTACAAAGTTTCCCAAACACTCTCCCTTAGAATAGTCTCTAAACTTTAGGATGAGGGGCTCTACACTTTACAAGGGTTTATAACTCTAGAATTACAAAGTTTTGTTCTACTTTCTTGCTCTCTTAAGTAGGAAAGATTGGGGTATTTATAGACCCCCAAATGACTTTAAAAATTAGAGGCAAAATTCAAATCCTTGAGATTTCGGGTATTGACGGTACCACCGTCTATGTTAGGCAGTACCACCGCTTGTACCACTGACACTAGGCGGTACCACTAACACTGGGTGGTATCACTGCCCGACACTAGGCGATATCATCACCTAATACTACGCGGTACCACCACCTAACATAGTTTCGGAGATTGTGTCTTGGAGACTAAGCCGTCGACGGTTCCACCGCTTGGACTAGTGGTGCCATGGCCTGACCCAACTTTTGGGTCATTGAATGAGCCTTTCTCTTAGCCCAAAATAGCCCCATCTTAGGCCCAATGGGCCCCTAATTGAGTTGACCTAATTAATTGGAACTCTAAATTAATTCGATTTAGACAAATTATTACAAAGCACGAATCATATGTTGTCTAGCATGTCATTAGTTCTTATGGCACTTCGTCCGATCCTTCGGCATATCATCCTCTCTTTCGACATATTGCGTAATTAGCATATTTATTTCTTGCTGCTAGTCATAGGTGCCTTGTAAGCCAATCACGTGAGTGATGACATGTGTGACTTGACACGCAGTCTTTTTGCTTATTATATTATGACATTTATCACTTTATATTGCTTGTTGCATATGTGTATATATATATATATTATAATGTTCTTAGATTTGTGCAATGGGAATCATATCGTATTGAGATCACGATAATGAGATGGATTCGCCTTTGAATGCAGATCCTAAATAATCCTGGTCATAGGTTACTCAAGAGGGATATCGAGATAACCGAACAGATTAGTGTGTTGTATACCCATTAATATTATGGATGCAACTGGTCTCATAGCTAGTTGTGTGGGGATACTATGGATACAATACAGGTACTCATTGGGGAATGAGTTTACTGATTGATTTGCTTACGGAATGCTGAATGGTTGATGATGCCTTATTGTTAGATAGCGATTCCGTAGTCCTAGTGGTGTATCTGGTCCTTAGACTTGAGACACTAAGGATGTCCTGTATGAGTGCTCCACTATTTGATACTAGACTTATAGGTTTGGATGTCCCAGATCTAACACAGCTGGTCATCAAGAGTGGTAGTCAACCTTACGAGAGCTATTGAGTGTCGATAGAGGATCATCCACTCTCAGGTGTTGAATCTCGTATTTTGATAATGAAACTACTTGATATATGTTTATGATTTAATCTGCGTTTTAAGTGACGCAAGATGCTTCGATCAGGATGAGACAATTAAAGCAGGAAAATCATGTTGTGCCGAAGGAACATGTCAGAAGATTGGACGTCGGGCCGGTGGATCGGTCGACGTATCGGCAGAAGGCTTCAGGCCGTGGACTCGGGCATCGGGCCAAGAAGAGCGGGTATTGTGCCAAGGATATCGGAGTTGCGGAGTCAACTAGCCGATTGGGCAATAGGCTGCAGGAAAGGACGATGCGCCGAAGAATCGGACGAAGCGTCGAGGGACCAATGACATGCCGGACAACTTGGTTAATTGCTTAGGATTAATTGTCTCGATCGAAGTTTTTGTTTTAAGTGTGTAGGATTAACTACGATGGAAGAAAGACATGCAACAGGAGTTGCGCCGGAGTCAAGATAATGATCACGTTGGGAGTTCGAGAGTTCGACGGAAGTTCGGACTGTCGTCGGAGGTTCTGAGGGAACAAATCCGAGAAGTCCATGAGCTTGCCAAAGAAGCTCGTCGGAACTCGCCAAGTGGATCGTCGCAAGTCCAGGAGTTTGCCGGAAGTCCGTAGGAGCATCACCGAGGGTTCATCGGATGATCGACGGAAGTTCGCCGGAAGCTCGCCAGAAGAAGCGATTGACGTACCGGAGCAAGTTGCAGTAAATGTCTTAGGAAATAATCGTAGTTAACACAATGATTAAGTTAGAAATGGGAGGTGATCCCATTAACTTAATCTTGGGGCAATCAGGCCCTTGAAAGACCCAAATTGGACCGAATGAATCAACCCATTCGGACCTGAAATAGTGCTAGGAGGCAGCACCGCCAGGGTAGGAGGTAGCACCGCCCAGGAGGCAGTCTCCTAGGGAGACTGGGCGGTGCAACCGCCCCAGCCAGGAGGTGCAACCGCTTGGGCTCAATCTCCAAGCGAGACTGGGCGGTGCAACCTCTCCTAACAGGAGGTAGCACTGCTTGAGCTCGGTCTTCGAGCTCTAGCAGGCGGTGCAACCGCCCTAGTCAGGAGGTGCAACCGCCTGAGCTCGGTCTTCGAGCTCTGGCAGAGAGGTGCAACCGCCCTTGACAGAGGTGGCACCGCCCAGAGGCTCAGTCTTCGAGCTCTGCCAGGCGGTGCAACCACCCCAGTCAGGAGGTGCAACCGTCTGATCCCAGAATTCCGGGAATTGACAGTTTTGAGCTCCAAATTTGAACTGGGTTGGGGCCTATAAATACCTCACCCTTCAGCACTGAAAGGTAGCAACTAACACTCAAAATCTTGACATCTTTCTGTGATTCTTAGTGCTCTTGATCCTAACAATTGGTATCAGAGCGGGGTATTTCTCATTTCGGATTTACACCCGAGAGAAATGGCTCTTCAAGAGGGCTTATCGGTTGTTTGTCCACCGTTGTTTAACGGATTGGACTACACTTATTGGAAAACTCGAATAAGAGTTTTCTTGATTTCTTTGAATCTGGATTTATGGAATATCATTGAAAACGGTTTTCAACTTCCCTCTAAATCGATGAACAAATGGTCGGATTTGGAGAAGAAGTATTTTTCTTTAAACGCAAAGGCTATGAATGCCTTATTTTGCGCTTTGGACAAAAATGAGTTCAATCGGATTTCTACGTGCGAAACGGCTTTTGACATTTGGCGAACACTTGAAATCACGCACGAGGGAACTAGTAGAGTCAAAGACTCGAAAGTTAACATTTTATTGCATGATTTTGTGCTTTTTCGAATGCAACCAAGCGAGACTATAGGCGACATGTACACCCGTTTCACGCATGTCGTCAATAGTTTAAGAGCTCTTGGAAAATGTTTTTCGGATTTTGAACTCGTAAATAAGATTTTGCGTTCTCTTTCTAAGAAGTGAGATCCAAAAGTAACTACAATACAAGAAGATAAAAACCTAAACAACTTACCACTTGAAGAACTAATTGGTTCATTGATGACATATGAAATGATGCACAATGCACAAGATAAACAAAATCACCTTCCAAAGAACAGGAAGGATTTGGAACTCCGGACAAATGAATACCACTTGAGCGATGACTCAAGTGATGAGGACAATGATGAACTTGAACTTCGAACACTAAATCTTAATAAGTTTATTAAATAAAAATCTAAAATAAATAATAAACTTGAACGAAGGAAGAGACCAAAGAAGAAGAACACAAAGTGGGATGAATCGAGCTCCTCCGAAGACGAGGAGAAAATCAACAAAGGCGAGGTGGTAAACTACGCCTTAACCACTTTCAATGATGAGGTAATCGAAATCCCCCTAATTTATTTTGAAATTACTTGATGCTTTCATGATGTATTTTCTTTTTTAGTTTAGAATTAATGTTTTAAAAAATATATATATATTATGATCATGCTAGTAATTTCGAAAATGATAATATTGCATATTTTATGATAAACAAACGAAATGATTTTGATTGAAAATATGAAATCATGGTTAAGAAGTAATAATGTGTGTCATGTTGATGTCCATTGTTATTTCTCGATTTTGAGTATATTAAATCATGTTTAATTTGAAGTTATGAGTATATATTTTTGAAATTATGTATGATGATTCTTGATAATTATGGATTATCGATTTTCATTTGCCATAAATGAAAAGGGGAGAAATATATGAATTGATGCTATAAATACTATGCTATGATTATCCCATGCTTGCAAGAGATATATGAATTGATATGATTGCCATATTTGCAATACTTATACGAATTGATGCTATGATTGCCAAATTTGCATTATGCCATGTTTGCATCATGCGTTAAGATATCAAGAACTTGTATCGCAATTTTACGCATTGATATCTTACCATGTGATGAAATGCTACAATTGATGAACACTTGAAATGTAATCCTCTATCTTATTGATTTTTCAATAAATCTATGCTTGTCATATATGAATTTATTGAATGTAATTTTGAGGATAATTTCAGATTTGACAAATGCTTGATTCGTATTTACGACATAAGATACACTTTAAATATGAATCATGCTTCAATCATGTTAAATGCTTCAATCATTTTCTATCTCTAGAGTTCTCGATTTTGATGAAATACAAGTGATAAATTCATTTATGATATCTTGTAAATCACTTGAATTATGAATGAGTTTTTTATGATGTGTTAAAAGAATCACTTAAAAAGAAAATGCTTTTCCCATCTTATCGAGATTAATGATTATGATATTGTGTGAATCTCGAAATTGATTTTGATGAAATAGTAATAACGTTATTCATGTTATGAATCTTAAAAATGATAATATGCTTCATGTGATAATATGAATACATGAAACATTTATGATATGATACAATTCCGTGTATTCATAAAATATTTATCTCATCATCCAATAACTCTTCTTGATATTCCTTATGAGATGAAATGAAATAATGCATGAAATACAAATGAGGAGTTAATGATCATGCATAATAGGATGTAATGAATTCTGACATTTAGATACCATCGTTTGAATATCTATGATCATGTTGCCAAAATGATATATCATGAATGCTTGAATATCATGTTTGATATGCTCATGATGATGATTGATTTTTCGGTATCGTGCATAACAAAAAGTGAAATGTAATGTTAATGAATTTGTGCATTGAAACTATAATGATGCACAAATAAGAATGATTACTTACCTTTGTCATGATTTAGAAATTGATGTAAAGGGTTTTTCCCTTCTTTTTGATAATGACAAAGGGGGAGATAGATTGCTAGCACAATTCAAGAAAAAGGTAAAAAAAAATTACACTTCTCAAAAGAGAAGAAATTGCTATCTTGAACATCACCGATAATTGCTAGCTTGAAATGTCAAGAAAATGTAAAAACTTGTTTACCTTCTTGCACATCTAAAGAGAAGATGCAAATGTAACACTTGCCAAATTGTTTGCTTGCCTCATGTAAAACATTATCTCTTGCTAGTTTGGCATTTTGCTAGCTTGCACTTTGCAAAGAAAGCAAAAATGACACTTCTCAAAAGAGAAGAAAGAGCTTGTTATCTTGAACATCACAAGCTTGCCAAACAAAAATTGCAAAAGTGCTATCTTGCCTATCTCAAGAAGCAAAACTTGCAACTTGCACATTGCAATAGGAAGCAAGAATCATAAGCTTACACAAGAAAGCTATCTTGCATTTGCTAGCTTGTATGTAGTCAAACTTGCATATCGTAAAATTTGCTAGCTTTTAGTATAAAGAGAAACAAATAGTTGCTATCTCAAGAAAATTAAACATGCTAAACTTACACCTTGCAATGGAAGCAAAATTGCAAGCTCAAACATTGCAAAGGAAGCAAAAATTTGCTAGCTTGCAACTTGCATATTTCATGAAGCAAGAGTTGTCTTCTTTAACATCTCTAAATTGCTAGCTTGCATGTTCTAAAAGTGCTATCTTGTATGCTGTAAAACCTGTATATCTAAAACTTGATAGCTTGAATGTTCTAAGCATTATGTAACACATTGCTAAATTTTCTGGCTTCAAAACTGCATGATGATAAAACTTGATATTATGTTTTTCATGCAATGAGTTGAACCAATATCACAAACAGTTGATTGTGGTACTTCTCCTTTTTGTTGATGACAAAGGGGGAGAAGTATGTTGATGACATGACATGTTATGCATAAGTTCATGATGACGTGTTGCAAGTATTCATGATGAATATTGCAATAACTCGAATTCAGTTTGAATTCAAGGTTCTATCAATATGGCATATTGATAGGGGGAGTTTGTTTAAACTCCGGGAGTTAAGTTTAACTCCATCATCAAGTGGTTGTCATCATAAAAAAGGGGGAGATTGTTGAATCTCGTATTTTGATGATGAAACTACTTGATATATGTTTATGATTTAATCTGCGTTTTAAGTGACGCAGGATGCTTCGATCAGGATGAGACAATTAAAGCAAGAAAATCATGTTGTGCCGAAGGAACATGTCAGAAGATTAGACGTCGGGCCGGTGGATCGGTCGACGTATCGACAGAAGGCTTCGGGCCATGGACTCGGGCATCGGGCCAAGAAGAGCGAGTATTGTGCCAAGGATATCGGAGTTGCGGAGTCAACTGACCTATTGGGCAATAGGCTGTAGGAAAAGATGATGCACCGAAGAATCGGACGAAGCGTCGAGGGACCAATGACATGCCGGACAACTTGGTTAATTGCTTAGGATTAATTGTCTCGATCGAAGTTTTTGTTTTAAGTGTGCAGGATTAACTACGATGGAAGAAAGACATGCAATAGGAGTTGCGCTGGAGTCAAGACAATAATCACGTTGGGAGTTCGAGAGTTCGACGGAAGTTCGGACTGTCGTCGGAGGTTCTGAGGGAACAAATCCGAGAAGTCCATGAGCTTGCTAAAGAAGCTCGTCGGAACTCGCCAAGTGGATCGTTGCAAGTCCAGGAGTTTGCCGGAAGTCCGCAGGAGCATCACCGAGGGTTCATCGGATGATCGACGGAAGTTCGCCGGAAGTTCGCCGGAAGAAGCGATTGACGTACCGGAGCAAGTTGCAGTAAATATCTTAGGAAATAATCGTAGTTAGCACAATGATTAAGTTAGAAATGGGAGGTGATCCCATTAACTTAATCTTAGGGCAATCGGGCCCCTGAAAGACCCAAATTGGGCCGAATGAATCAACCCATTCGGACCTGAAATAGTGCTAGGAGGTAGCACCGCCAGGGTAGGAGGTAGCACCGCCCAGGAGGCAGTCTCCCAGGGAGACTGGGCGGTGCAACCGCCCCAGCCAGGAGGTGCAACTGCCTGGGCTCAGTCTCCAAGCGAGACTGGGCGGTGCAACCTCTCCTGATAGGAGGTAGCACCGCCTGAGCTCGGTCTTCGAGCTCTGGCAGGCGGTGCAACCGCCCCAGTCAGGAGGTGCAACCGCCTGAGCTCGGTCTTCGAGCTCTGGCAGAGAGGTGCAACCGCCCCTGACAAAGGTGGCACCGCCTAGAGGCTCAGTCTTCGAGCTCTGCCAGGCGGTGCAACCGCCCTAGTTAGGAGGTGCAACCGCTTGATCCCGGAATTCCGGGAATTGACAGTTTCGAGCTCCAAATTTGAACTGGGTTGGGGCCTATAAATACCCCACCCATTCAGCACTGAAAGGTAGCAACTAACACTCGAAATCTGGACATCTTTTTGTGATTCTTAGTGCTCTTGATCCTAACATCAGGGTCATGAAAGAAATATCCCATGTGTTCTTGCTCAGACAAATCCTTGGCCAAGGTTATTCGGATTGAGAGAGAAAGAGTTCTCCGGGAGAATTCGATTAGAGCAAGACTCAAGTAGAAATCGTATGGGTCTGAAAGCACCATACCTGGTATACGATCTCTGGGATATTACATGGATGAGGGACTATAATGCTTGTCATAAGTGCCTGATAGAACCCTTGCAGATTCTAAACTTGGGGTTGATCTCTTTAGGGGATCGGCCTCCTTGGAACTCTATAGGGGTTCCTCCCTCCAAGTTGCTGCTCAAAGACTGCAGAAAAGATTCATCTATTGCTTATGAAAAGAGAAGGAATACATGGCTATTTATAGGGCTTCTAAACCCTAACTCCTAATAAGACTCCTACTTAAGACTCTTACTTCAACCAACTCCTAATAGGACTCCTACTCAAGACTCCTATTCCCTTACAACTCCTAATTCTTCTCTAACAAAAAACCTCCTGTATGAATGTCCCTCTCAATTAGGACTCTCCTAGCTAGAGTCCTAATAGAATGTCCCTCTCAATTAGGACTCTCTTAGCTAGAGTCTTAACAGTTTTACATGAATATCCCTCTCAATTAGGACTCTTCAAGCTAGAGTCCTAACAGATGCCCTCTTCAAATCAGCCTTGTCCTCTAGGCTGATGATTCATGAATTTTGGAAATTTGATCTTCATGTCGTCATAGTTCTCCCAAGTGGCATCTTCTTTTGGTAGGTTCGCCCACTGTATTAGCACTTCATTAGTGGGGGGTCGTCGTCGTCGAGTCATGATCCGTCGATCAATAATGGCACTTGCCTGGGTCTGGAGTTCTCTTTGGGTAGTCATATTTGGTAGATGGCATTAGGCTGTCTCCAAGCACGTATTTAAAACTTCTGTCTGGCTGTTGGTTTGTGGGTGATATGTCGTACTCTTTTTCAATTTAGTACCCTGCATATGGAATAACTTTGTCCAAAATCTGCTCTTGAAGATACAAGTAGAATTTGTCACAAGCACAATGCGTCCCTTATAGCATAATTCTTTTGAGTCCCGATTGTAATGAGCCACGGAGCTTGGTGCTTCCTCCAATTTTTTTTTTCTTACTAGTCTCCGAATCTTTCTGCCATTCCATCTTAATATCCTCAAGGAAGTCGCTGGTTGGAAGTAAAACGACCGAAAATTCAGCTTGCTCAAGTAGCTGCGAAAGCGCATCTACAACAATATTCTCTTTCCACATTTTGTAAGTTATTTCATAATCAAATCTAAGAAGTTTTGTTACCCATTTTTTCTGCTCGGGGGAAGATATCTTCTACTCCAAGAGATATTTAGGCTTTTATGGTCGGTCTTGATTTGAAAGTATCGCCTGATCAAGTACAATCTCCACCTCGTTGCTGCGCGCACAATGGCGAGCATCTCCTTATCATATGTTGACTTATTTTGATAGGAGGGAGATAATGCCTTGCTAGTGTATGCGAGTGGTCGACCATCTTGCATGAGAATGGCTCCAATTCTGACTCCAGATGTGTCGGCCTCAATAATGAAGTGTCGGTTGAAATTTGGTAGTGTTAGCACCGGCTCGTCGTCATGGCTGCCTTAAGTTTGTCGAAGGTAGTGGAGGCTCTGTCCAACCATTGAAAGACATCTTTTTCCAGTAAGGATGTAAGTGGTGCACTGATCTTTCCATAGTTTTTCACGAACTTGCGGTAGTAGCCTGTTAAACCCAGAAAGCCATGTAGCAATTTTATGTTTCTCGGGGTCGGCCAGTTTTGCATTACTTTAATTTTGAAGGGGTCCACCATCACACCTTCTTTTGATATGATATGCCCAAGATATCCCACCTTTTGTTGAAGAAAGTAAAAATTCATAGTGGCCGTTGTGTGTTCGAAAGGCGGTTTTCGGTATGACTCCTTCGTACACTCGTATTTGATAATACCCGGATCGAAGGTCCAGCTTTGTGAAGATTTGTGCTCCCTTTCATCTAGCAATTCATCTGCTATTGGAATAAGGTATTTGTTCTTGATGGTTATGCCATTGAGAGTTCGGTAATCAACGCATATTCGCCATGTTCCGTCCTTCTTATGTACAAGTAGCATCGGTGAAAAGTAGAGGTTGCAACTTGGCCGAATAACTCCTGTTTCAAGCATCTCTTTTAAAATCCTTTCTATTTCATCATTCTGGAGATGTGGATACTGATATGGCTGAGTATTTACTGAAGATTTGACTGGAAAAATTATTATACAATGATCATGCCGACGAGTAAGAGGTAGGTTGTGCGGCTCGTCAAATATATCTGAAAATTCAGCAAGCAAAGGAAATAGGTTTGGATCTTCAAATTCTATTGGCTCTCCTTTAATTTGCTGCTCAAGTTGTACCAAAAAGCCCTTGCATGCTTTATGCAAAACCTTCTCCATTTGTTGTGTGCAAATCATCGTTACGTCGCTCTCACGTTTCCCATGCAGTATCACCTGTTTCTCGTTACTGTAAAATTTTATAAATAGTTGCATAAAATTCCAAGAAATATCACCTAATGTCATCAACCATTTAATTCTGAGTATGGCCTCATGATCATCAAGAGGGAGGAGGAAGAAATCTGCAATTATCTCTTGGTCCTGTAGCAACAGTTTCACCTGCGGGCACCTATGATCACACTTCAAAATCCGTCCGTTGGCGACCTTAACGACAAACCTGCTGTAATTCTCAATAGATAAGTTCATATGGACAGCAACCTTACTGTTTAGGAAGTTATTAGTGCTGCCCGTCTCGATGAGAACAATGATCGGTTGTTGTTTGAGAAGGCCTCCAACTTTCATCGTTTGCGGGTTTAAGTAGCCAGCTAGTGTTTGTACCATAACTTCGGTCGGTTGTGGCTCTTCTTCTGCATCTTTTTCTTCATGTTCAAGGCTCTCGTCTGAATGTACAATGACCTCTTCTTCTATCGGTTCAATCATAAGAAGTCCTCCTTTACTACAGCGATGCTCACGGCTCCACGGCTCGTCACAATGCCAACATAACCCCTTCGCATATCGCTCCCGAAACTCTTCTCTTGTTAACCTCTTTGGTGTAGGGACTTGGTCAACAGTAGGGGGGGCTGAGGGCTTCAATATTACTGGTTGAGGAGCGACCCTAGTCCTCCGAGCTTCATGGTTCAATTGCTCCTCTTGATGTCGTGCGAAAGAGATGGCTGCCATAAGCGTATACGATTGTCGCGCTTTAACTTCTCCTCGGATCTCCGGCTTCAAGCCCTCAATGAAGGTCCTCAATAGCTGTTTTTGAGACCAATCATGAGTTTGATTAGATAACCTTTCAAACCTGGTTTGGTACTCCTGAATGGTGGAGGTTTGTCGGATCTTTGCTAGTTGTTCGTCAATATTCTCGTAATCGGTTGGTCCGAAGCGAATCAGCAGTCCTTCTTTGAATTGTCGCCATGAAAGGACTCCATAAGTATGTTCAAACTAGTCAAACCACTATATATCATCCCCTTCAAGATGTATAGCTGCAATTTTCACCATAGATACATCCGCGATTTTGTGGTACCGAAAATATCGCTCCGCGCGCGAGATCCAACCAATCGGGTCTCCTTCTTCCCATCTAGGGAAGTCCACTCTCATACATGGATAGTTGGGGTCAGTCATAGAGCCTCCCTTCCCTTGGAAGTCATCTCTTCGGGCTTGGTGTGATTGGGCAAAGCTCTCTCCTTGATATGATTTCTTCGGGCTTAGTGGTCGGCCCAATCTGAGTTCGGTAAAGAGCGTCCGAATCTTATCCTCCATTCGCGCCTCCAAGGCTTTGAATTTAGCATTGATTGCCTCCTTAGATGCCATAGTATATGGCCCCAAATATATGATGTTAAGATCTCTCTTTTGCTGTTGGGTTAAAGGCATGTATAGGTTGAGAGAAGTGATGGTCGAAAGGGTTGGTGGAATGGTGGATGTAGGCTGCGGTTTAGGCTTGTTTTGTGGCTGTTTTGGGTGCAGTTTGAGGGTGTGGTTTGGTAGAGTTTTAGGGCTGTGGATGAAAGTTTTGGATCTGTGATAGATGGTAGCAAAGGTTTGACAGAAATCCGTGGAAGTTGCAGCAAGTATGTGCTGTCTTGTAAGAGTAGAATTGTCGTCGAAGAAACAACAGTTTCTTGACGTAATTTCCACCATAAACTTGAGAGAATTGAGGAGGGAATTGATAGCAAAATCACAGTTTATATGACAGCAAGGATATCTAATTTAATCAAGAAAATTTCGGCAGTATAATAGCAAGGAAATTGGTGCAAGTTGCGCTTGCAGAATTCTCGTCGAGAAATTTCAGCGGGTAACGACGAAAATTTGCAGCAATACAAAATCATTTTTTGAGATGAATTTCTTTATAAATCAATCTTAGATGGAAGCCAAAATGATCTATAAAGTGTATAAGAAATTTTATTTAAAAAAGATTGCAAATAGATGGGTTAAGGCAACAATATGCAGCTGAAATTTTCTGCAGCATAGATTTTCAAGTGCAGAAGATTGGACATAAAAGATCAGTAGTTTATATTGAGAATTTTTCAATGAAACCAAAGGGAAATCTACTGTTAGGAAGTGTCAAAGATGTCATAAAAATTTCGTAGAAATTTGGATAGAAAAAGCACAGTAGCAAGATCAAACAGATGGTGCTATGCGGCTTGAATTCTGCAATTCAAGTGCAGCAGATTGGACATAAAAGATCAGTAGTTTATATTGAGAATTTTTTGATGAAACTAAAGGAAAATCCACTGTTAGGAAGTGTCAAAGATGTCATAAAAATTTCGTAGAAATTTGGATAGAAAAAGCACAGTAGCAAGATCAAACAGATGGTGCTATGCGGCTGGAATTCTGCAATGTATCTTTCGTCGTAGAGATGAAAACTTTGTGATGAAAGTTTATGCAGCAATATAGGAACAATTTTTTTTTTTGGATTTTCGAATAAGGATAACTAAATTGCAACAGTAGTAAGGTAGGAAACCAGAACCTGTTGCAATTCACGGGGAGATCAAAGGATGATCTGCGGTGGTGGAGATGACGGTGGTATTTGGCGACGATCTTTTAAGCAATTGTGGGAATTGCTTTGAGCGATTGTGGAGGGTTGATGGATGGCTTTGGAAGGGCAGCGAGACGCCAAGAATGTTGCTTTGATACCAGGTGATAGAACCCTTGCAGATTCTAAACTTGGGGTTGATCTCTTTAGGGGATCGGCCTCCTTGGAACTCTATAGGGGTTCCTCCCTCCAAGTTGCTGCTCAAAGGCTACAGAAAAGATTCATCTATTGCTTATGAAAAGATAAGGAATACATGGCTATTTATAGGGCTTCTAAACCCTAACTCCTAATAGGACTCCTACTTAAGACTCTTACTTCTAACCAACTCCTAATAGGACTCCTACTCAAGACTCCTATTCCCTTACAACTCCTAATTCTTCTCTAAGAAAAAACCTCCTACATGAATGCCCCTCTCAATTAGGACTCTCCTAGCTAGAGTCCTAATAGAATGTCCCTCTCAATTAGGACTCTCTTAGCTAGAGTCCTAACAGTTTTACATGAATGTCCCTCTCAATTAGGACTCTCCAAGCTAGAGTCCTAACAATGCCCAGCAAGCCAATCACGTGAGTGATGACACGTGTGACTTGATACAGAATCTTTTTGCTTATTATGTTTTGGCATATATCACTTTATAACTATTGCATATATGCACATATATATTGTGATGTCCTTGGATTTGTGCAATGGGAATCGGATCGTGATGAGATCATGAAAATGAGATCGATTCACCTTTAAACACATATCCTAAATAATCTCGGTCATAGGTTACTCGAGAGGGACATCATGATAACCGGACAGACTGTTGTGTTGTATACCCGTCCATATAATGGATGCAGCTAGTCTCATAGCTGCTCGTGTAGGGACACTAGGGATATAGTACAAGTGCTCATTGGAGAATGAGTTCACTGATTGATCCGCTTACGAAATGTTGGATGGTTGATGATGCCTTATTGTCAGACAGCGATTCCGTAGTCCTAGTGGTATATCTGGTCCTTAGACTTGAGACACCAAGGATGTCCTGTATGAGTGCTCCACTCTTTGATACCAGACTTATAGGTTTGGCTGTCCCAGATTTAGTACAGCTGGTCATTGGGAGTGGTAGTCGACCTTACGAGGGCTATTGAGTGTCAATAGAGGATCATCCACTCTCGGTGTCATGAGAGGAATATCCCATGTGTTCTTGCTCAGACAAATCCCTAGCTAGGGTCATTCGGGTTGAGAGAGAAAGAGTTCTCCGGGAGAATCCGATTAGAGCGAGACTCGAGTAGAAATTGTATGGGTCTGACAGCACCATACTCGATATACGGTCTCTAGGATATTAGATGGATGAGGGACTATAGGTATATGGTAATTAAGGACAAACAGATCCAATGGATTGGATTCCCCTGTATCGTCTGGGGACTACAGCGTAGTGGCCTAGTACGTCCGTAGTCGATGAGTCGAGTGAATTATTACAGAGATAATAATTCATTGAGTTAGAAGGAGTTCTGATAGATATGACTCACGACCAGCTCGATATTGGGCCTAGAGGGTCACACACATATGGTAGGCATTGCGATGAGTAGAGGTTCAGATATGAGATATCCGACGGAGCCCTTGTCTTATTGGATATCCAATAAGCCCCTGAATTATTGGATCCCATGAACGAGATCCAATAAGAGCCCATAAGAGATTATTGGATAGAGATCCACTAATCTAAAAGGCTTGGATTATTGGATGCAGATCCAATACCCACTAGGGGAGGATCCATTAGGTTTTAACAGGGGACCTCTATAAATAGGAGGGATTCAGAGACTCATAGGCTAGAGCCTTTGCTTGCCTCTCCTATTCTCCTTCCCCTCTCCACCTCAGAGCAGGCTTGGAGTTTTAAGGAGCGTCGTCGCAGCTCTGCTATATGGATCACCGCTAGAGTGGAGGATGCTTGACCTCCTTCACCCTCTTCTAAAGATCTGCAAAGAAACAGCGATATACGATATCCTTAGGTAACACAATCTACTCTATACGTAGTTTTTCAGTTTCGCGGATTTTGCGCACCAATCTTCGCACGACGACGAACATCTCTTTGGGAATTGGGGATTTTATTTTCTTGTTCTTCTACTGCGCATGTGATGTCGCCCCCAAGATTTCTCAACAGTGGTATCAGAGCCAGGTTGTTCGTGCGGATGATTGGTTTTGAACTGCATGTGTTGTGTTTAGGAAGAATTTTGATGTCAAAATCATTGACGCAAAACCAAGGAAGGGTAGTAATAGTTGCTTCCCTCGATCTGCGTGCCTATAGCCACCTACAGCGGCAGCCGTAGCCACCTACAGCGGCAGCCATAGCCACTTGTAGCGGAAGCCGTAGCCAAGCAACACAGCGCCGACGCATGCTCAAGCGCTCTGCTTGCAGCAGGCTTGCGGTCGGCGGGGCTGGCAGCTAGCGGGCAGAGGTATCGCAGGGCAGCGGCGCCTACGACCGCTGCTCACGCGGGGTGACGCGCCGTAGGGTAGCGGCGCCTATGGCCGTTGCTCTCGCGAGCAAAACCCCCGGCGAGGCAACACCGCCTGCGGGCGTTGCCTCGCGGGCAGAACCGCCCGCGGAAGGGGCGACGCCCACAGGGGTGCCCGCCCGCAGGGGCAGCACTACCCAAGGGTCGCCCACCTACAGGGGCTCCGCCCTGGCCCCATTGCACTTGCCGCCACCGGCAGGGTGGCGGCGGCAACAACAGCAGCGAAGAGGGAGAGGGGCTTAGGGTTTTTGGGCAAAAAGATAGTTTTGCCCTTGTGAATTTGAGAAATTCCAGTTTTTATCTTTTGTCCAAATTATGAAAATACCCCTATGAATTCAAAAATTCCCTATATGTCCCTGATTTCATAAAATACTAATTAATTAAAAAGTTTAGTTGATTATTATTTTTATTATTATCTAATAGTCCTACATGATGATGATTATTTATACATGTGATGTATGATGTGTGAACGGATGATCATGGACCGTGTGATGTGTGTACTTGTGATTATTATTATTGGGGTCTACGAGCCTCCATTATATTTCTCGTTTATTGTCGGGCCTGCATGCCTATGATTAAGTTGTAATCACATGAGGAGGCACAGCGGGAGCGTGGATGTGATAGCGGGACCCACGAGGACGAGATGAACGATCACAGGGCATGGAGATGCACCGTTGCACATATAGATCCTGATGTGAGTGATTAGGCCTACTGGCTCGGGCCTAATCACATTAGGTTGTGGTCCATAATCATCTGGTGTGATTGCTTATACACATACTATATATGTATATATATTTGCATGCGATGCAGATATATATTAAACATGTATATGTGTGACATGTCATATTAGGAGACCAAATTATAGAAACATCTCTCTCGATAATATTAAGTCGGTAAACGTGAGGAAATTAGATTGACCCACGTGGCCTTCCATCGTTATAAGTAGGAACCGATTCCCGGTGTAGGTTAAGTTGATCGAGTCCCTCGAGACTCACCTATATCACGATTCGCTATCTTGCTTACGACATAGAGATGTCACCGGTGACCTGAGGACATGGTATGCTTGGTCGAGTCCCTCGAGGGTATATTATCAAATCAGACTCATCTTGTAACAAAGGTGTTGACTTAACCGAGCATCATGGTTAGTCGAATCCCTCGAGACCATGGTGATTCGGAGGCTGAATAGGACGGGAATCACAAGAAGTTGTGATCAACAAGAGTTGCCTACCTTTTAGGCTTAGTGTGATTGGTCGAGTCCCTCGAGGTTACACTAATACGCTGATTGGATCCTGATCCCCATTAGAAGTCTACCGGAGACTTTCGTTTTACGTGCTGAGGGTGTCGCGTGACTCGTTAGTAAAATAGTGGGAGCATATTAAGATAGAAGTTCATATCTTGATAGTTTATTTCTTGTAAAATCTGCATGTTAATTCATTTCTGCTGCATCTTTATTTTCAGAAAATATCGCTTTCAAATCCCTTACGTGGCATACTTGATGTCAACCACCTCACTGGTCCAAATTATACGGATTGGCTCTGTAACTTGAGAATTATTCTCACGGTAGAGAAAATCGTGTACGTCCTTGATACAGTGATGCCTATGCCCGAAGAAGGGGCAAGCGAGGATGAGATCGCTCGCTACGTGAAGTACATTGATAACTCTACTCTTGCTCAGTGCTATATGTTGGGCTCTATGACTCCTGAGTTATAGAGACAACATAAAAAGATGGATGCCAGATCCATTCTCCTACATGTCCGTGTTAGAACCCTTGCAAATTCTAAACTTGGGGTTGATCTCTTTAGGGGATCGGCCTCCTTGGAACTCTATAGGGGTTCCTCCCTCCAAATTGCTGCTCAAAGGCTGCAGAAAAGATTCATCTATTGCTTAAGAAAAGAGACGGAATACATGGCTATTTATAGGGCTTCTAAACCCTAACTCCTAATAGGACTCCTACTTAAGACTCTTACTTCTAACCAACTCCTAATAGGACTCCTACTAAAGACTCCTATTCCCTTACAACTCCTAATTCTTCTCTAAGAAAAAACCTCCTACATGAATGCCCCTCACAATTAGGACTCTCCTAGCTAGAGTCCTAACAGAATGTCCCTCTCAATTAGGACTCTCCTAGCTAGAGTCCTAACATTTTTACATGAATGTCCCTCTCAATTAGGACTCTCCAAGCTAGAGTCCTAACAGACCCGCCCTCTTCAAATCGGCCTTGTCCTCGAGGCTGATGATTCATGAATTCTAGGAATTTGATCTTCAAGTCGTTATAGTTCTCCCAAGTGGCATCTTCTTTTGGTAGGTTCGCCCACTGTATTAGCACTTCATTAGTGGGTCGTCGTCGTCGAGTCACGATCCGTCGATCAATAATGGCACTTGGCTGGGTCTAAATTTCTCTTTGGGTAGTCATATTTGGTGGGTGGCTTTGGGCAGTCTCCAAGCACCTGTTTAAAACTTCCAGTTTGCTGTTGGTTTGTGGGTGATATGTCGTACTCCTTTTCAATTTAGTACCCTGCATATAGAATAACTTTGTCCAAAATCTGCTATTGAAGATGCAAGTAGAATTTGTCACAAGCACAATGTGTCCCTTATAGTGTAATTCTTTTGAGTCCCAATTGTAATGAGCCATGGGGCTTGGTGCTTACTCCAGTTTTTTTATAATCTTACTAGTATCTGAATCTTCCTACCATTCCATCTTAATATCCTCAAGGAAGTCGCTGGTCGGAAGTGAAACGGTCGAAACTTCAACTTGCTCGGGTAGCTGCGAAAGCGCATATGCAAGAACATTCTCTTTCCCCTTTTTGTAAGTTATTTCAAAATGAAATCCAAGAAGTTTTGTTACCCATTTTTGCTGCTCGGGGGAAGATATCTTCTGCTCCAAGAGATATTTTAGGCTTTTATGGTCGGTCTTGATTTGAAAGTATCGCCTGATCAAGTACAATCTCCACCTCGTTGCTGCACGCACAATGGCGAGCATCTCCTTATCATATGTTGACATATTTTGATCGGAGGGAGATAATGCCTTGCTAGTGTATACGAGTGGTCGACCATCTTGCATGAGAATGGCTCCAATTCTGACTCCAGATGTGTCGGCCTCAATAATGAAGGGTCGGTTGAAATCTGGTAGTGTTAGTACCGGCGTTGTCGTCATGGCTGCCTTATGTTTGTCGAAGGCAGCGGAGGCTCTGTCCAACCATTGGAAGACATCTTTTTCTAGTAAGGAAGTAAGTGGTGCACTGATCTTTCCATAGTTTTTCACGAACTTGCGGTAGTAGCCTGTTAAACCCAGAAAGCCATGTAGCAATTTTATGTTTCTCGAGGTCGGCCAGTTTTGCATTGCTCCAATTTTGAAGGAGTCCACTGCCACACCTTCCTCTGATATGATATGCCCAAGATATTCCACCTTTTGTTGAAGAAAGCAAAAATTTGTGGTTGTTATGTGTTCAAAAGGTGGTTTTCCGTATGTCTTCTTCGCATGCTCGTATTTGATGATACCCGGATCAAAGGTCTAGCTTTGTAAAGATTTGTGCTCCCTTTCATCTAGCAATTCATCTACTATTGGAATAAAGTATTTGTCCTTGATGATTATGCCATTGAGAGCTCGGTAATCAACACATATTCGCCTTATTCCGTCATTCTTGCATACAAGTAGCACCGGCGAAGAGTAGAGGTTGCAACTTGGCCGAATAACTTCTGTTTCGAGCATCTCTTTTATAATCCTTTCTATTTCATCCTTCTGGAGATGTGGATACTGATATGGCTGAGCATTTGCTGAAGATTTGCCTGGAAGAATCATTATACAATGATCATGCCGACAGGTAAGAGGTAGGTTGCGCGGTTCGTCAAATATATTTGAAAATTCAGCAAGCAAAGGAAGTAGATTTGGATCTTCAAATTCTGTTGGCTCTCCCTTAGTTTGCTGCTCAAGTTGTACCAAAAAGCCGCTGCATGCTTTATGCAAAACATTCTCCATTTGTTGTGTGCAAATCGTTGTTATGTCGCCCCCACGTTTCCCGTGCAATGTCACCTGTTTCTCCTTACTGTAAAATTTCATAATTAGTTTCATAAAATTCCAAGAAATATCACCTAATGTCGTCAACCATTTAATTCTGAGCATGGCCTCATGATTGTTAAGAGGGAGAAGGAAGAAATCTGCAATTATCTCTTGGTCCTGCAGCAATAGTTTCTCCTGCTAGCGCCTATGATCACAATTCAAAATCCATCCGTCGGTGACCTTGACATCAAACCTGCAGTGATTCTCGATAGGTAATGATATTTGAACAGCAAGCTTACTTTTTAGAAAGTTAGTAGTACTGCCCGAGTCGATGAGAACAGTGATTGGTTGTTGTTTGAGAAGGCCTCCAATTTTCATCGTTTGCGGGTTTGAGTAGCTAGCTAGTGTATGTACCGTAACTTCGGTCGGTTGTGGCTCTTCTTCTGCATCTTCTTCTTTATGTTCAAGGCTCTCTTTTGGATGTTCAATGACCTCTTCTTCTATCGGTTCAATCATAAGAAGTCCCCCTTTACTACAGCGATGCTCACGGCTCCACGGCTCGTCACAATGCCAACATAACCCCTTCGCATATCGCTCCCGAAGCTCTTCTCTTGTTATCCTCTTTAGTGTAGGGACTTGGTCGACAGTAGGGGGGGCTAAGGGCTTCAATATAACTGGTTGAGGAGAGACCCTAGTCCTCCGAGCTTCATGGTTCAATTGCTCTTCTTGATGTCGTGCGAAAGAGATGGCTGCCATATGCGTATACGGTTGTCGCGCTTTAACTTCTCCTTGGATCTCCGGCTTCAAGCCCTCAATGAAGGTCCACAATAGCTGTTTTTGAGACCAATCATGAGTTTGATTAGATAACCTTTCAAACCTGGTTTGGTACTCCTGAATGGTGGAGGTTTGTTGGATCTTTGCTAGTTGTTCGTCAATATTCTCGTAATCGGTTGGTCTGAAGCGAATCAGCAGTCCTTCTTTGAATTGTCACCATGAAAGGACTCCATAAGTATGTTCAAACCAGTCAAACCACTGTATAGCATCCCCTTCAAGATGTATAGCTGCAATTTTTACCATAGATACATCCACGATTTTGTGGTACCGAAAATATCGCTCTGCGCGCGAGATCCAACCAATCGGGTCTTCTTCTTCCCATCTAGGGAAGTCCACTCTCATGCATGGATAGTTGGGGTTGGTCATAGAGCTTCCCCTCTCTTGGAAGTCATATCTTTGGGGTTGGTGTGATTGGGCAAAGCTCTCTCCTTGATGTGATTTCTTCAGGCTTAGTGGTCGGCCCAAATCTGAGTTCGGTAAAGAGCATCCGAATCTTATCCTCCATTCGCACCTCCAAGGCTTCGAATTTAGCATTGATTACCTCCTTAGATGCCATAATATATACCTCCAAATCTATGACGTTAAGATCTCTCTTTTGTTGTTAGGTTAAAGACATGTATAGGTTGAGAGAAGTGATGGTCAAAAGGGTTGGTGGATTGGTGGATGTAGGCTACGATGTAGGCTTGTTTTGTGGCAGTTTTGGGTGCAGTTTAAGGGTGTGGTTTAGTAGAGTTTTAGGGCTATGGTTGAATGTTTTGGATCTGTGGTAGATGGTAGCAAACGTTTGACAGAAATCCGTGGAAGTTGCAGCAAGTATGTGCTGTCTTGTAAGAGTAGAATTGTCGTCGAAGAAACAACGGTTTCTCGACGTAATTTCCACCAAAAACTTGAGAGAATTGAGGAGGGAATTGATAGCAAAATCACAGTTTATATAACAGCAAGGATATCTAATTTAATCAAGAAAATTTCGGCAGTATAACAGCAAGGAAATTGGTGCAAGTTGCAATTGCAGAATTATCGTCGAAAAATTTCAGCGGGTTATGATGGAAATTTGCAGCAACATAAAATCATTTTTAGAGATGAATTTCTTAATAGATCAATCTTAGATGGAAGCCAAGATGATCTATGAAGTGTATAAGAAATTTCATTCAAAAAAGATTGCAAATAGATGGGTTAAGGCAACGATATTCAGCTGAAATTTTCTGCAGCATAGATTTTCAAGTGCAGCAGATTGGACATAAAAGATCAGTAGTTTATATTGAGAATTTTTTGATGAAACTAAAGGGAAATCTACTGTTAGGAAGTGTCAATAGTGTCATAAAAATTTCGTAGAAACTTGGATAGAAAAAGCATAGTAGCAAGATAAAAAAGATGGTGCTATGCGGCTTGAATTCTGCAATTCAAGTGCAGCAGATTGGACATAAAAGATCAGTAGTTTATATTGAGAATTTTTTGATGAAACCAAAGGGAAATCCACTGTTAAGAAGTGTCAAAGATGTCATAAAAATTTCGTAGAAATTTGGATAGAAAAAGCACAGTAGCAAGATCAAACAGATGGTGTTATGCGGCTGGAATTCTGCAATGTATCTTTCGTCGTAGAGATGAAAACTTTGTGACGAAAAGTTTATGCAGCAATATAGGAACGATTTTTTTTTTTTTGTTTTGGATTTTCGAATAAGGATAACTAAATTGCAGCAGCAGTAAGGTTGGAAACCAGAACCTGTTGCAATTCACGGGGAGATCAAAGGATGATCCGTGGTGGTGGAGATGATGACGGAATTCGGTGACGATCTTTTAAGCAATTGTGGGAATTGCTTTGGATGGTTGTAGAGGGTTGATGGATGGCTGTGGAAGGGCAGCGAGACGCCAAGAACGCTGCTCTGATACCAGGTGTTAGAACCCTTGCAAATTCTAAACTTGGGGTTGATCTCTTTAGGGGATCGGCCTCCTTGGAACTCTATAGGGGTTCCTCCCTCCAAGTTGCTGCTCAAAGGCTGCAGAAAAGATTCCTCTATTGCTTAAGAAAAGAGACGGAATACATGGCTATTTATAGGGCTTCTAAACCCTAACTCCTAATAGGACTCCTACTTAAGACTCTTACTTCTAACCAACTCCTAATAGGACTCCTACTAAAGACTCCTATTCCCTTACAACTCCTAATTCTTCTCTAAGAAAAAACCTCCTACATGAATGCCCCTCACAATTAGGACTCTCCTAGCTAGAGTCCTAATAGAATGTCCCTCTCAATTAGGACTCTCCTAGCTAGAGTCCTAACATTTTTACATGAATGTCCCTCTCAATTAGGACTCTCCAAGCTAGAGTCCTAACAGTCAAGACTCCTACTTCTAACCAACTCCTAATAGGACTCCTACTCAAGACTCCTATTCCTTTACATCTCCTAATTCTTCTCTAAGAAACAACTGTTAGGACTCTAGCTTGGAAAGTCCTAATTGAGAGGGACATTCATGTAAAACTGTTAGGACTCCAGCTAAGAGAGTCCTAATTAAGAGGGACATTCTATTAGGACTCTAGCTAGGAGAGTCCTAATTGAGAGGGGCATTCATGTAGGAGGTTTTTTCTTAAAGAAGAATTAGGAGTTGTAAGGGAATAGGAGTCTTGAGTAGGAGTCCTATTAGGAGTTGGTTAGAAGTAAGAGTCTTAAGTAGGAGTCCTATTAGGAGTTAGGGTTTAGAAGCCCTATAAATAGCCATGTATTCCTTCTCTTTTCTTAAGCAATAGATGAATCTTTTCTGCAGCCTTTGAGCAGCAACTTGGAGGGAGGAACCCCTATAGAGTTCCAAGGAGGCCGATCCCCTAAAGAGATCAACCCCAAGTTTAGAATCCGCAAGGGTTCTAACACCTGGTATCAGAGCAGCGTTCTTGGCGTCTCGCTGTCCTTCCACAGCCATCTATCAACCCTCCATAACCATCCAAAGCAATTCCCATAATTGCTTAAAAGATCGTCACCGAATTCCGCCATCATCTCCACCACCGCGGATCATCCTTTGATCTCCCCGTGAATTGCAACAAGTTCTGGTTTCCTACTATACTGCTGCTGCAATTTAGTTATCTTTATTCGAAAATCAAAAAAAAAAAATTGTTCCTATATTGCTGCATAAACTTTTCGTCATAAAGTTTTCATCTCTACGATGAAAGATACATTGCAAAATTCCAGCCGCATAGCACTATCTCTTTGATCTTGCTACTATGCTTTTTCTATCCAAATTTCTATGAAATTTTTATGACATCTTTGACACTTTCTAACAGTGGATTTTCCTTTGGTTTCATCAAAAAATTCTCAATATAAACTGCTGATCTTTTATGTCCAATCTGCTGCACTTGAATTGCAGAATTCAAGCCGCATATCACCATCTGTTTGATCTTGCTACTATGCTTTTTCTATCCAAATTTCTACGAAATTTTTATGACATCTTTGACACTTCCTAACAGTGGATTTCCCTTTTGTTTCATCGAAAAATTCTCAATATAAACTACTGATCTTTTATGTCCAATCTGTTGCACTTGAAAATCTATGCTGCAGAAAATTTCAGTCGCATATTGTTGCCTTAACCCATCTATTTGCAATCTTTTTTGAATGAAATTTTTTATACACTTTATAGATTATCTTGGCTTCCATCTAAGACTGATTTATTAAGAAATTTATCTCAAAAAATGATTTTGGGTTGCTGCAAATTTTCGTCGTTACCCGCTGAAATTTCTCGACGAGAATTCTGCAAGCGCAACTTGCACCAATTTCCTTGCTGTTATACTGCCGAAATTTTCTTGATTAAATTAGATATCCTTGCTGCCATATAAACTGTGATTTTTCTATCGATTTCCTCCTCAATTTCCAGAATTCATGAATCATCAGCCTCGAGGACAAGGCTGATTTGAAGAGGGCGGGTCTGTTAGGACTCTAGCTTGGAGAGTCCTAATTGAGAGGGACATTCATGTAAAACTGTTAGGACTCTAGCTAAGAGAGTCCTAATTGAGAGGGACATTCTATTAGGACTCTAGCTAGGAGAGTCCTAATTGAGAGGGGCATTCATGTAGGAGGTTTTTTCTTAGAGAAGAATTAGGAGTTGTAAGGGAATAGGAGTCTTGAGTAGGAGTCCTATTAGGAGTTGGTTAGAAGTAAGAGTCTTAAGTAGGAGTCCTATTAGGAGTTAGGGTTTAGAAGCCCTATAAATAGCCATGTATTCCTTCTCTTTTCTTAAGCAATAGATGAATCTTTTCTGCAGCCTTTGAGCAGCAACTTGGAAGGAGGAACCCCTATAGAGTTCCAAGGAGGCCGATCCCCTAAAGAGATCAACCCCAAGTTTAGAATCCGCAAGGGTTCTAACAACAACCTCCTAACCCTAGCCTGCCTCTTCACCTCTTTAATAGGGGTCAGCTTAGGTAGATTTTACATGAATGTCCCTCTCAATTAGGACTCTCCTAGCTAGAGTCCTAAAAGATCCGCCCTCTTCAAATCAGCCTTGTCCTCGAGGCCGACGATTCATGAATTTTGAAAATTTGATCTTCAAATCGTCATAGTTCTCCCTAGTGGTATCTTGTGTTGGTAGGTTCACCCACTGTATTACTACTTCAGTAGTGGGTTGTCGTCGTCGAGTCACGATCCGTCGATCAATAATGGCACTTGGCTAGGTCTAGAGTTCTCCTTGGGTAGTCAGATTTAGTGGGTGACTTTGGGTTGTCTCCAAGCACTTATTTACAACTTCCATCTGGCTGTCGGTTTGTGGGTGATATGTTGTACTCCTTTTCAATTTAGTACCATGCATATGGAATAATTTTGTCCAAAATCTGCTCGTGAAGATGCAAGTCGAATTTATCACAAGCACAATGCGTCCCTTATAGTGTAATTCTTTTGAGTCCCGATTGTAATGAGTCACGGAGCTTGGTACTTCATCTAATTTTTTTATGATCTTACTGGTCTCTGAATCTTCCTGCCATTCCATCTTAATATCCTCAAGGAAGTCGCTGGTCGGAAGTGAAACAATCGAAAATTCAGCTTGCTCAGGTAGCTGCGAAAGCGCATTTGCAACAATATTCTCTTTCCACTTTTTGTTAGTTATTTTATAATCAAATCTAAGAAGTTTTGTTACCCATTTTTGCTACTCAGGGGATGATATCTTTTGCTCCAAAAAGTACTTGAGGCTTTTATGGTCGGTTTTAATTTGAAATCGTCGATTGATCAAGTAGGGTCTCCACCTTGTTACTACGTGCACAATGGCAAGCATCTCCTTATTGTTATGATCGGATCGACACTAGGAGGGGGGGGGGTGAATTACTGCAGCGGCTTAAAACGTTGGTTTCGACAAATTTTTCGTATGATAAAAATCGGAATCGGAAGTGCTTAACTTAAAAGCGTATTCGCAAAGTTGTGCAACAAATGTAATGAGGAAATAAAGCAAGTAAGAAGGTTTGCAGTAATGTAAATAGCAGTAATGAAATGCAAACCAGAGATTACACCGTTTTTAAAGTGGTTCGGTCAAGTGACCTACATCCACTTGCGAGGCCCCTCTTCGATGAGGCTCCCACCTTCCACTAGCAAATCTCTTGTAAGGGAAGGGTGAATACCCCTCTTACAACCTTTGCAAGCGGTTCACTCTCTTACAGATTTTCAGCAAGAAAGAAGGAGGTGAACACTAGCAAATTGAAAACAAGACTAGCTAAGACTTTTCTAAGGCCTTTCTCTCAAACAATTGCTGCTCAAAAAGTTGTAATCTCAGTCGAGATTTGAGGGGTATTTATAGGCCTCAAGAGGATTCAAATTTGGGCTCCAAAATTTGAATTCTCTTTGGGTTCCCGATGCTGGCGGTGCCACCTCCCAGCTCTCGGGTGCTGGGCGGTGCCACCGCCTGGCTCTCAGGTGCTAGGCGGTGCCACCGCCTACACTATTTCAGCTCACTAGTTGGGCTCCAAAATTGGCCCAAACCAGTCCGAACTAGAGCCCAATTGGCCCCTACTTAGTTTATACGATTAACACCTAATCGTAACCCTAAGTAACGTGCTAACTAAGAATTTAAAGACATTTTCTAAGCTATTACAAAGTTCGTAAGTCAAGACTTCTTCCGGCGAACTTCCGATGGTTTTCCGATAAACTATCGGAAACCATTCTGCGGACTCCCGGCAACCTCCTAGACTTTACGATTTGATCTTGACGAGTTCCAACGAGCTTCTTCGGCAAGCTCCGATCTTTCTTGGCGAGCTCCGCGAACTTCCAACGAACCTTCCAGCGAGCTTCCGAAAAACCCTTCGGCAAGCTCCCAACTTATTCTCGGCTAGTTCCGGCAGCATTCCCGATGAACCTTTGGACTTCCGTCGAACTCTTGAACTCGCAATGAATCCTTCGTGCTTGACTTCGATACTTTGTTTTGCTTTATGTCTTCGTCGTTATCGTAGTTAATCCTGCACACATAAGCTAAAACTCTACTCCGATCTAGACAATTATTACAACACAAATTGACATAACAGCCCGGCATGTCATTGGTTGGCACTTCGTCCGATTCTTCGGTGCATCGTTGTCTCTTGCGGCTTGTTGCCCAATCGGTGGTTGACCTCCGCAATCCCGATATCCTTGGCACAATTTCGCTCTCCTTGGCCCGATGCCCGACGTCCGAAGCCTTCTGCCGTCCAATATCTTGATGTGATCTCCTCCGGCGCAACGTCAATTCCTCCTGCGTTAACTATCTAATCCTGATCGAGTAGACCTGCATCACTCAAAATACAGTTTAAATTATAAACATATATCAAGTGGTTTCATCATCAAAATACGAGATTCAACACTTATCATATGTTAAAATATTTTGATGGGAGGGAGATAGTGCCTTGCTAGTGTATGCAAGTGGTCGACCATCTTGCATAAGAATGACTCCAATTCCGACTCCAGATGCATCGGCCTCAATAATAAAGGGTCGGCTAAAATCTGGTAGTACTAGCACCAGCGTCGTCATCATGGCTGCCTTAAGTTTGTCGAAGGCAACGAAGGCTTTGTCCGACCATTGGAAGACATATTTTTTCAATAAGGAAGTAAGTGGTGCACTGATCTTTCCATAGTTTTTCACGAACTTGCGGTAGTAGCCTGTTAAACCGAGAAAGTCATGTAGTAATTTTATGTTCCTCGGGGTTGGCTAGTTTTGCATTGCTCCAATTTTGAAGGGGTCCACCGCCACACCTTCCTCTGATATGATATGCCCAAGATATTCCACCTTCTGTTGAAGAAAGCAAAAATTTGTAGTGGTTGTTGTGTGTTCAAAAGGTGATTTTCGGTATGTCTTCTTCGCACACTCGTATTTGATGATACCTGGATCAAAAGTCCAACTTTGTGAAGATTTGTGCTCCCTTTCATCTAGCAATTCATCTATTATTGGAATAGGGTATTTGTCCTTGGCAGTTATGCCTTTGAGAGCTCGGTAATCAACACACAATCGCCATGTTTCATCCTTCTTTTGTACGAGGAGCACCGGTGAAGAGTAGGGGCTGCAACTTGGCCGAATAACTCTTATTTCGAGAATCTCTTTTACAATCCTTTCTATTTCATTCTTCTGGAGATATGGATACTGGTATGGCTGAGTATTTGCTGGAGATTTGCCTCAAAGAATCGTTATACAATGATCATGCCGATGGGTAAGAGGTAGGTTGCGCGGTTCATCAAATATATCTGAAAATTCAGTAAGCAAAGGAAGTAGATTTGGATCTTCAAATTCTATTGGCTCTCCCTTAGTTTGCTGCTCAAGTTGTACCAAAAAGCCACTGCATGCTTTATGCAAAACCTTCTCCATTTATTGTGTGCAAATCGTCATTACGTTGCCCCCACATTTCCCGTGCAGTATCACCTGTTTCTCCTTACCGTAAAATTCAATAATTAGTTTCACAAAATTCCAAGAAACATCACGTAATGTCGTCAACCATTTAATTCTGAGCATGGCCTCATGATCATCAAGAGGGAGGAGGAAGAAATATGCAATTATCTCTTGGTCCTGCAACAGTTTCACCTGCGGGCACCTACGATCATACTTCAAAATCCATCCATCGGCGACCTTAACGTCAAACCTACTATAATTCTCGATAGGTAAGGTCATCCGGACAGCAACCTTACTATTTAGGAAGTTATTAGTATTGCCCATGTTGATGAGAACAGTGATCAGTTGTTGTTTGAGAAGGCCTCCAACTTTCATCGTTTGCGGGTTTGAGTAGCCGGCTAGTGCATGTACCGTAACTTCAGTCGGTTATGCTCTTCTTCTACATCTTCTTCTTTATGTTCAAGACTCTCTTCTGGATGTTCAATGGCCTCTTCTTCTATTGGTTCAATCATAAGAAGTCGTAATGCCAACATAACCCCTTCGCATATCGCTCCCGAAGCTCTTCTCTTGTCAACCTTTTGGTGCAGGGACTCGGTTGATAGTAGGGGGGGCTGAGGGCTTCAGTATTGCTGGTCGAGGAGTGACCCTAGTCCTCTGAGCTTCTTGGTTCAATCGGTCCTCTTGATGTCATGCGAAAGAGATGGCTGCCATAAGCATGTACGGTTATCGCGCTTTATCTTCTCCTCGGATCTCCGGCTTCAAGCCCTCAATGAAGGTCCCCAATAGCTGCTTTTGAGACCAATCATGAGTTTGATTAGATAACCTTTCAAACCTAGTTTGGTACTCCTGAATGGTGGAGGTTTGTTAGATCTTTGCTAGTTGTTTGTCAATGTTCTCATAATCGGTTGGTCCAAAGTGGATCAGCTGTCCTTCTTTGAATTGTCACCATGAGAGGACTCCATGAGTATGTTCAAACCAGTCAAAGCACTATATGGCATCCCCTTCAAAATGTATAGCTGTAATTTTCACCATAGATGCGTCCGCGGTTTTGTGGTACCAAAAATATCGCTCCGCGTGCGAGATCCAACCAATCGGGTCTTCTTCTTCCCATCTAGGGAAGTCCACTCTCATGAGTGGATAGTTGGGGTTGATCATAGAGCCTTCCCTCCCTTGGAAGTCATCTCTTTGGGCTTAGTGTGATTGTTTAGAGCTCTCTCCTTGATGTGATTTCTTCGGGCTTAGTAGTCGGCCCAAACCGAGTTCGGTAAAGAGAGTCCGAATCTTATCCTCCATTCGCACCTCCAAGGCTTCGAATTTAGCATTGATTGCCTCTTTAGATACCATAGTATATGCCTCCAAATCTATGATGTTAAGATCTCTCTTTTGTTGTTGGGTTAAAGGTATGTATAGGTTGAGAGACGTGATGGTCAAAAGGGTTGGTGGATGTAGGTTGCAGTTTAGGCTCATTTTGTGGCTGTTTTGGGTGCAGTTTGAGGGTGTGGTTTAATGAAGTTTTAGGGCTATGGATGAAAGTTTTGGATCTGTGGTAGATGGCAGCAAAGGTTTGATATAAATCAGTGGAAGTTGCTGCAAGTATGTGCTGTCTTGTAAGAGTAGAATTATCGTTGAAGAAACATCGATTTCTTGACAAAATTTCCACCAAAAACTTGAGAGATTTGAGGAAGAAATTGATATAAAAATCTCAGTTTATATGTCAGCAAGGATGTTCAATTTAATCAAGAAAATTTTGGTAGTATAATAGCAACGAAATTGGTGCAAGTTGCGATAGCAGAATTCTCGTCGAAAAATTTTAGCGGTTTGCGATGAAAATTTATAGCAACACAAAATCGTTTTTAGAGATGAGTTACTTAATAGATCAATATTAAATGGAAGCCAAGATAATTTATAAAGTGTATAAGAAATTTCATTCAAAAAAGATTGCAAATAGATGGGTTAAGGCAACAATATGTGACTGAAATTTTCTGTAGCACAGATTTTCAAGTGTAGCAGATTGGACATAAAAGATTAGTAATTTATATTAAGAATTTTTTAATGAAACCAAAGGAAAATCTACTTCAGGAAGTGTCAAAGCTATCATAAAAATTTTAGAGAGATTTGGATAGAAAAAATATTATATCAAGATCAAACAAATAGTGCTACGAGGCTGAAATTTTACAATGCAGATTTTCAAGTATAGCAGATTATATGTAAAAGATCAATGGTTTATATTGAGAATTTTTTTGACAAAACTAAAGAGAAATTTGCTGTTAGGAAGTATCAAAGATGTTATAAAAATTTCATAAAAATTTGGATAGAAAAAACACAGTAGAAAGATCAAACGGACGGTGCTATGCGGCTAGAATTCTGCAATGTATCTTTCGTCGTAGAGATGAAAACTTTATGACGTAAAGTTTATGCAGCAATATAGGAATAATTTTTTGGATTTTAGAATATGGATAACTAAATTGCAGTAGCAGTAAGGTAGGAAACCAGAACCTGTTGTAATTCACGGGGAGATCAAAGGATGATCCGCGGTGATGGAGATGACGACGGAATTTGGCGATGATCTTTTAAGCAATTGTGGGAATTGCTTTGGGTGGCTGTGGAGGGTTGATGGATGGCTATGAAAGGGCAGTGAGATGCCAAGAATGCTACTCTGATACCAGGTGTTAGAACCCTTGCAGATTCTAAACTTGGGGTTGATCTCTTTAGTGGATCGGCCTCCTTGGAACTCTATAGGGGTTCCTCTCTCCAAGTTGCTGCTCAAAGGCTGCAGAAAAGATTCATCTATTGCTTATGAAAAGAGGAGGAATACATGGCTATTTATAGAACTTCTAAACCCTAACTCCTAACAGGACTCCTATTCAAGACTCCTACTTCTAACCAACTCCTAATAGGACTCCTACTCAAGACTCCTATTCCTTTACAACTCCTAATTCTTCTCTAAGAAACAACCTCCTAACCCTAGCCGACATCTTCATCTCTTTAATAGGGGTTGGCTTAGGTAGATTTTACATGAATGTTCCTCTCAATTAGGACTCTCCTAGCTAGAGTCCTAACATCGATTCATCCTAAAGTGGTTCCCTCTTCTTGCGTTCATAGCAAGTAGTTGTGTTCTTTTTGTTCTTTAATTTTTGTTTCATTAACTTTTTAAATTTCATAGTGAAGAGTTCAAGTTCACTATCACTTGAGCTTATGCTTAAGTAGTCTTTGATTGTTCTAAGTCTAAAATCCTTCTTGTTTTTTGGAAGGTGGTTCTCAAGCTCTTCATGAGCATTGTAAGTCATTTCATATGTCAATTATGAACTAAAAAGTCCTTCAAGTGGAAAAATATTGAGATCTTTTGCTTCTTATATTGCTGTTATTTTAGAATCCCAATTTTTAGAAAGTGAGCATAAAACTTTATTCACAAGTTTAAGATTCGAAAAATATTTGCCAAGAGCTTTCAAACCATTGATGACATCCGTAAAATAGGTGTACATGTCAACAATGTTGAATCTCATATTTTGATGATGAAACCAATTGATAAGTGTTTATGTTTTAATCTGCGTTTTGAGTGATGCAGGATGCTTCGATCAGGATGAGACAATCATAGCAGGAAGAATCCTATTGTGCCGGAGGAAAATATATCAGAATATTGGACATTGAGCCGGAGGATCGGTCGACGTATCGATAGAAGGCTTCGGGCCAAAGATATCGGAGTTACGGAGTCAACTGACCAATTAGGCAATAGGCCACAAGAGAGGACGATGCGCCAAAGAATCGGACGAAGTGTCAAGGGACCAATGACATGCTGAATAACATGATTAATGCTTAGTATTAATTGTCTAGATCGAAGTGTGTTTTTACATGTGGAGGATTAACTATGATAGCAAGGCATAAAGCAAAATAAAGTATCGGAGTCAAGAATGTGATTTCGTTGGGAATTCGAGAGTTTGTCGGAAGTCCGGATGTTCGTCAGAAATTCTACGGGAACCAACCGAGAAGTCCAAAAGCTTGCCATAGAAGCTTGTCGTAACTCGGTAAGAAGATCGACACAAAGTCTAGGAGCTTTCCGGGAGTCCACTGGAACATTGCTGAGAGATCGTCAGAAGTTCGCCAAAAGATCGTCGGAAGCTCGCCGGAAGAAAACTTGACTTACGAACTCTGTTTAGCTTAGTAAATGTCTCAAAATTCATAGTTGGCACATAATTAATATTAGAATTGGGTAAATCTAATTAGGGGACAGTTGGGCCCAATTTTGGGCTGGTTGGGCCAAGAGAAAGGCCCAAACAGTGACCAAATAGGTGAAATCGTCGTGACATAGTGTCATGCCCCCCGAATTATCACATTCAGGAGATGTGACCCTGTCTAAAATCAATAATATTATAATTCACCATCAATTCAGGACCCAATCACACATTTGAGGTCACTAAGAAAAACATTTAAGTCATTCACCTCTACAATCCACAATTCACAAAACCTATGCAGTTTATAATCATACGTCATGTCACTAGATGATTCTTCAAATCCAAAGGCAACTTAACTAAACCATAACCACATCATAAATCTATAGTTGTGAGAATCTATACAATTACAAAACCAACATGTACCACATGTTTGTATCATTCATTACAAAATTTTAACTTAACATTCCCAAAATCATAACATGAGAGGTACTTTTCAAATATCTACAAGATACATCAATCTAGATATATCATTGATACACACAAAAGAAACTTATACAACATCAACATATTAAATACGAAAGGTTTGCCCCAAAATCTTCTAGCCTACCACTGCCTCAATCCAATTTACACATTTTAGTGAGCGATAAGCTATCCTGAAAAATTTATATATCAACGGGGTGAGCATATAAAGCTCAGCAAGTGACTAACATATCCATAGCAAAGAGGACAGGTTTCAAATAAATAAGGTATCAAAATACAAAGCAGAGATACAAGATGAAACAATAACATGTTTTGTTTGAATGCAGAATTACAATGTCATATCGTTCGAAGCACGTTTTGTTCATACAATCGAGGAAAGGTAATTGGAGCATATCATTGGCATAAGGAGCATATCGATGACATATGGTAATTTCAAGGCATAACAAAGACGTAAGGAGCATTTTGGATATCATGAATGCAGAATTACGATGTCATTTCATTCGAAGCACGTTTTGTTCATACAATCAAGGAAAGATAATTGGATCATATCATTGGCATAAGGAGCCTATCAATGATATATGGTAATTTCAAGGCATAACAAATACGTAAGGAGCATTTTGGATATCAATGGCATATAAAACAGTTCGGAACATATCAATGGTGAATGAAATGCTTCAGAACGTATCAATGGCATATGGAAATATTTCGAAAGCATAAGAAGCATTTAAGAACATATTAAAGAACAAATACGAAATAGAAGCTCAAACGTCGTACTCTAGCATAGTGCATGTGAGGTTTAACTCAGTGGTGGCTCCACGCCGTGATGAGTTCTCGACTCCATCCACGGGTAGTCCTTTCCTACTCGAGCCCTCTCACCTTGCCCAAGTGCTAGGTCGGCTCTGAATTTCAGATCAAACAGATAGAAGGTGAAGTGGGATTCCAAACATAATATGGTCCATCCATTTCTGAATGACCACCAAACATAATCTAGAGCATCGCGGGCTCTAAGCACATATCCTTTACCATTTCTAGCAAAGGTCCAAATAATCCCACAAACACCATAGTACAAAAGGGTATTGTGAATAATGAATTTGGGACATATCGGAAGCACATGCGGAATAACGAAATGTACATATGCCTTTTGAGTAAATACGATACACACATAATCTTTCATAAATGTATTCAAATTTGAAAGAAAACAAAAGCAAGAGAATACTAGGATTTCAAGAAATCATATATAGCTCAATTGAAAAAAGAAAGTTAGGTAAATTCAATGTCCAATGAAATGTAACTGGAAGAGGCACATATCGAAAGCAAATGCGGAACAATGGGATGCATGTGCCGAATCATTACGTTGCAAACATGATCTTTAGATGATAGCTGCAGATGTACAAATAAATAAAGGACAAAAGTATATAGAAATTTAAGGTAATAATGTAAAGCTTAACTGAAGTAAGAGTTTTTGCCGAAATCGATTACCAAAGAGAAGAAACAAGGAAAGCCGAAATCGACCAAAGCTCGATTCTGGTAGAATTTGATGGGAACATTTTATGAACTATTTGGATAACCAATTATGCTCCAATTTATACAAAATAGGTGTCATTAGAAAGCTTTATCAATCTAGTTTTAGGCAAATCAAGCTTACAAGAATTGTAATTTACAACAGGGAGTTACAGATAATTTCGTAATGAAAGGTCTGAAAATATTAGCTCTGTTTTACTGAATCCATAGGGTCGATGAAAGCAGATGTTTCAGTTAGCAATTGCACTCCATAAATTTCAAATTAAGTATATACAGAAATAATTTTGAGTCTAGCTTCGAATAAACCATACTTTGTATGAATCTGAGTTCACAGCAGAAACTTATAAGTAGTTAAGCAACAAGAGGTCAGAAATTTCAGTCCTTGTTTTGCAGAATCTGTAGGGTTAATTTAAACAGAAGTCTTAGTAGGCATTTAAACTCCAAATCATTCAATCTTAGTATCAAAATAAAGATTTTTTTGTCTACTTTCAAATGGAATAGGCCTTGTCTAAATCAGAGTTTATTACAAAATGTTATGACTAAAAAAATTGCATAGAGGTCAGATTACCGAAAAATTACAGATTCATAGCTTTATATCAAAACGAAAGAAGGGATGGTTCTCAGTTGAAATCTTTCAAATTTTGCAGAATAAAAATGGAAACAGAGATCAAGGATACTGTGGGATGGGGTTAGAACACTTGCCTTAAAATTATTTGAATCCCAAATGTGAGAAAATTGATGAAAAACCTCAAGCTCTTCTTCTTCTTCTTCTTCTTCTTCTTCTTCTTCTTAATCTTTTCTCAAACTCACGTTGGCTGCAACTCTTTAGGTTTGTTTTCTTTAACCTTTCATCTAATTATTTGGGTTTTGGCTAATGCAAAAGTTGCAAGGTGTCATGCATGCATGAAAGGGGCTAGGTGTCAACTTTAGAGCAAAGATAAGTGGCACCAACCTTAGGTTAGCTAGTGACACATGTCCACTATTTTTTATTTTTTATTTTTAACTTAAATCTGAATCTTTCATAAATTATATCAAACTTCTAATATTTACTCTTAGGTCCCTAGCCATAAACTTTTAATATAATATTATTTAATATAAAATAATTATTAAATAATCCTTATTTTTACAAACAAACCTTTTACTAAATTTTTAAAAATGGTGGATGTTACACTCTCCCCTCCTTAAAAAAAATTTAGTCCTCTAAATTTATCATACCTCATTCGACAAAAAGATGAGGATAAGCTTTCATAATTTCTTCCTCAAGCTCCCAAGTTGTTTTCTCTCCAGAATGATATCTCCAGATCACTTTAACTAGAGGGATAACCCGATTACTCAAGATCTTTTCTTTTTTTATCAATAATCTGAGTGGGCTCTTCCACATAAGACAAGTCTTTATCAATCACCATCGGCTCATACTTAATGATATGAGAGGGATCAGGTATATACTTTATGATCATTGAAACATGAAATATATCATGGATATGGCACAATGATGGTGGCAAGGCAATCCCGTAAGTGACAGAACCAACCCTCTCAAGAATCTCAAAAGGTCCAATAAATCTTGGGCTTAACTTTCCTTTCTTCCCAAATCTTACAATGCCTTTAGAAAGGGAGACATTCAGGAATACAAAATCCCCGATTTGAAACTCAATATTTCATCTTCTGTTATCAGCATAACTCTTTTGATGACTCTGAGCAGTCTTTAACCATTTTCTTATAAGTTGAATTTTCTCAGTAGTCTCTTGTACTTTTTCTGGTGCTAATAACTTTCTATCGCCAATTTCTTCCCAACATATAGGCGTCCTGCACTTTCGCCCATATAAAGCTTCATAAGGAGCCATCTGAATACTTGAATGATAACTATTATTGTAAGTGAACTCAATAAGAGAAATATCTTTATCTCATTCATCTTTCCAATCCATAACATAGGCTCGAAGCAAATCCTCAAGTGTTTGAATGGTTCTTTCTGATTGACCATCAGTTTGAGGGTGATAAGCAGTGTTAAACTTGACTTTAGTGCCAATAGATTCCTGTAACCTTCTCCAACATCTAGATAGAAATCTGGAGTCTCTGTCAGAGATGATTTCCTTTGGAACATCATGAAGTCTTACTATTTCATTGATATATAAATCTACAAGCCTATCAAGAGAATAAGTCATATTGGTCGGTAGGAAATGTGCAAATTTCATTAACCTATCAATGATAACCCAAATAGCATCATACTTTCTAGAATTTCAGGGTAGTCCTGAAATAAAGTCCATGGTAATACATTCCCATTTCCATTCAGGAATATCTAAAGGTTGCAATAAACCTCTAGGTCTTTGGTGTTCTACTTTGATTTACTGACAAGTCAAACACTTTGAAACATATATTGCAATCTCCTTCTTCATGCCTTCCTACCAATAATGACTTTGGAGATCTTTATACATCTTAGTGCTACTAGTGTTAGGATCGGAGTGGCACTAAGAGGGGGGGTGAATTAGTGCAGCGGATTAAAACTTCGGTTTTAGTAAAATCTTTCGTACGATAAGAACGGAACTTGAAAAGCTTAACTTGAAAGCGTATTCTTAAAGTTGCGCAGCAAAGGTAATGATGAAACAAAGCAAGTAAGAAGATTTGCAGTAATGTAAATGACAATAAGAAATGCAAACCAGAGATTACGCCGTTTTTAAAGTGGTTCGGTCAAGTGACCTACATCCACTTGCGAGGCCCCTCTTCGATGAGGCTTCCACCTTCCACTAGCAAATCTCTTGAAAGTGAAGGGTGAATACCCCTCTTACAACTTTTACAAGCGGTTCACTCTCTTACAGATTTTCAACAAGAAAGAAGGAGGTGAACACTAGCAAATTAAAAACAAGACAAGCTAACACTTTTCTAAGGCTTTTCTCTCAAACACTTGCTGCTCAAAAAGTTGTTCTCTCAGCTGAGATTTGAGGGGTATTTATAGGCCTCAAGAGGATTCAAATTTGGGCTTCAAAATTTGAATTCTCTTTGGGTTCCCGCTGCTGGAGGTGCCACCACCCAGCCAAGCGGTGCCACCGCCCAGCGCTCGGGTGCTGGGCGGTGCCACCGCCCAGCCAGGAGGTGTCACTGCCTAGCTCTCGGGTGCTGGGTGGTGCCACCGCCCAGCCCAGGCGGTGCCACCGCCTAGGCTAAATCAGCTCACTGGTTGGGCTCCAAACTTGGCCCAAACCAGTCCGAACTCAGGTCCAATTGGCCCCTACTTGGGTTATAGGATTAACACCTAATTCTAACCCTAATTAACATGCTAACTACGAATTTAAAGACATTTTCTAAGCTATTACAAAGTCCGTAAGTTAAGACTTCTTCCGGCGAGCTTCTAGCGAACTTCCGGCGAACTTCCGGCGGTCTTCTGATAAACTCTCGGAAACCATTCTGCGGACTCCCGGCAAGCTCCTAGACTTCACGATTTGATCTTGGCGAGTTCCGATGAGCTTCTTCGGCAAGCTCCGATCTTTCTTGGTGAGCTTCGTGAACTTCCAACGAACCTTCCGGCGAGCTTCCGAAAAACCCTTCGGCAAGCTCCCTAGTCATTCTCGGTTAGTTCCGGTAGCATTCCCGACGAACCTTCGGACTTCCGTCGAACTCTCGAACTCCCAACGAATCCTTCGCGCTTGACTCCGGCACTTTGTTTTGCTTTATGTCTTTGTCGTTATCGTAGTTAATCCTGCACACACAAGCAAACACTCTACTCCGATCTAGACAATTATTATAACGCAAATTGACATTCTGTTGCCCGGCACGTCATTGGTTGGCGCTTCGTCCGATTCTTTGGTGCATCGTCCTCTCTTGCGGCTTGTTGCCCAATCGGCGGTTGACCTCCGCAACCCCGATATCCTTGGCGCAATTTCGCTCTCCTTGGCCCGATGCTCGACGCCCGAAGCCTTCTGCCATCCAATATCCTAACGTGATCTCCTCCGACGCAACGTCAATTCCTCCTGCGTTAATTGTCTAATCCTGATCGAGTAGACCTATATCACTCAAAATGTAGTCAAACATTTAAACACAATCAATTAGTTTCATCATCAAAATCCGAGATTCAACAATCTCCCCCTTTTTGATGATGACAACTAATTGATGACTAACGGAGTTAACCTTAACTCCCCGGAGTTTAACTAAACTCCCCCTATCAATATGCCATTGATAGAACACTTGGATTATCCCAAATCCAAGTAACATTCATCACATGTTATGAAAAACATTTAAACTATCATGCAAATATATAAAATATTTAATTCAATGCATGAAGTCATCAATATACTTCTCCCCCTATGTCATCAACAAAAAGGAGAAGTAGCTCTAGCTATTTTAAAAGATATGCAAGTTTTTGCAACATAAAGCTAGATTTTCATCACAACATATAAGCATAAAAGTATAGCAAGATTCTTAAGTTCAATCATGGCAATTCAACACTTGCTTCTTGTGCAAGATTGCACTTTGCTTTTCTTTGCAATGTGCATGATAGTATTTCTTTGTAATATTCAAAATAGCAAATTGTACATTATGCTAGCTAGCATATTAAAGATGTTCAAGACAGTAAGTTTTTCTTCTCTTTTGAGAAGTGTTATTTTTGCTTCCTTTACAAAGTGCAAGCTAGCAAAGTATTTGAAAAAGTGAGCAAGTTTTGTAACATACAAGCTAGTAAAAATTTGAAAAGCAAATACAAGATAGCTTTCTTGTTGAAGTGTGTAAGCTATCGATTCTTACTTCCTATTGCAATGTGCAGGTTGCAAGTCTTGCTTCTTGAGATGGGCAAGATAATGATGTTCAAGAAGACAACTTTTGCTTCTTGAAATAAGCAAGTTAGCAATCTTTGCTACTTAAGATAGGCAAGCAAGCAATCAAGTTTTTGCATCTTCTTGACTTGTGCAAGCAAGCTATCTCCCCCTTTGTCATTGTCAAAAAGAAGGGAAGACCCATTACATCAATTATGACAAAGGTAAGTATCAATCTTAATTGTGCATCATCATATTTTCAAATTAGAATATGCACATTTTCAAAAACCTTATATTCATTCATGCATGATATTGAATAAATCGATCAACATTATAAGGATATCATACATGATACTAAAATTTTTAACTATTTGTCAACATTTTGATCATGATACCAAATATTCATCATTTAGAGTATTCATGATACAAAACATTAAATCAATATTTATAATACATCATTTTAGCGACAACTCATAGTATTTTAAATCATGATTTACATCATATGTAATACATCACATCATAATTAGAAAGCACAAGTATTGCATATATCATTGCAAATCATAAATGTTTCATATCATGATGGTATCAATTTGTCAAATTATATCCTACCAAAAACTTATCCCCATTTGTATTTCATGCATAATTTCACTTCATCACATTAGGAGTATCAAGAGGAATTAATTGGGTGATGAGATTAATATTTCACGAATACATGGAATTGTATAAAAAATCATATCATAAGTGTTTCATACATTCATATCATCACATGAAGGAATATAAACAAAAATTAGTGATGAGATCTTACTTCATGAATACAATAAAATTCATATAGCATATCATGGTTTATTAGAATTAGTCTTCCTTTTGGTGAATAGCAAAAAGAGTGGTAGGAGAGCAAGATCTCAATTCATGCATATCAAATATTCAATCATCAAAATCATGAACCATCTAGAAAATTCTCCTCTTTAAATATTCAAAGAGAGAATCATGATGAACTTTCTTAGTTTACATAAAGTTTCAAAACATAATTGTCAAGATTATGAATACTAAAAGACTATGAAACATTTCGACAAATCTCCTTTTAAATAGAAAAGAAAATGTTGATTCATAAAGGATTTCATGTTATGAATTTCAAGAGATCAAGATCATGATTTCAATAAAAAATTATTCAAATTTAAATCATCAAATTCATTATCAAAATCCAAGAGATTCACAAAGATGATACAAATGGATTCATCAAAATCAATAAGATTGAGCAAAATAATTTTCAAGAATGTTATCCTCTTTTCGATTATTTCAAAACATATGATTTTGTTTCATTTATACCAAATAAAAACATTTATCATGTTTAAAACCGAAAGAGTAAGATTTATTACAACAAAAATCAATAAGGTACTTTCATTATGGTAAAAATCAATGATCCATAAATCGTAAAAGATTCATCATCCATAATTTCGAAATTTATTAAGCATGATCATTATGCATGACACTAAAACATGGTTTCAAAATGTTTAATATTTTCATTGCACAATTTAATCATTATGCATCATCATATTTTCAAATTCGAACATGCACAATTTCAAAACAATATCTTTTATTTTTCATGCATGATACAAATAAATCAATCATCAATATCGGCATATCATACATGATATTCAAGCATTCATGATAAATCATTTTGGCAACATGATCATAGCTATTCAAATGATAGTATCAAAATGTCAAAATTCATTACATCCTATCATGCATGATCATTAACTTCTTATTTGAATTTCATGCATTATTTTGTTTCATCACATAAGGAATATCAAGAAGAGTTATTGGGTGATGAGAAAAATATTTCATGAGTACAAGGAATTGCATGAAAATCATATCATGAAAAGATAATAATAGAAGACACGTTTTGTTTTGAAAAATCTCCTCTTAAATAATCAAGAAAAAATCTTAGGAGATCATGATATAGATAAAATTCATTCAATCTTAGAATAAGATATTAATTCAAGCATATAAAATTTCTCAATTCATTATGAATCATAAAAAGAATTGTGGTTCCGAAATATCATGATTCATTTAGAAAAATTTTCTCTTTAGTGCACGATAAGAAGAAATATAGCAATGATACCAATCATAATTCATTTGGATAATAGATGCTAAAAAGGAACATTGAGGATACAAGATCTTGATTTTTATAGAGTAAATCTCAAGTTATAAATCTCGAAAAATCAAGATAAAGCTCATTCAAATTCAAATTATCAAATCAAAATCATTTTCAAGATATTCATAAAAAGATGATAAAATAGATTCATCAAACCAAGAATTTTCAAGAAAAATACTTTTATCTATTTAGTTGTTTCATATAAGTATGCCTTTGTCCTTTTTGTGCCAAAAATATATATATATATATCATCAATCATTTAGGATCGAAAAACAAATTTCTTCATGACAACCATCAAGATCATTATGTATAACTTTTAAAATCTCATGCATAAAATGGTATTAAAACATTTAATATTTTCATTCCATCATTTTGCATTTTTATTGAACATAATTTTGAATGATTCTTATAGATAACTAAAACTTCTTTAGTTTTAATTTATATGATTAACTTTATCTTAGCATGCTCAAATTTTGTTCATATGTCAAAACCATACATCATGTTTGAAAACCAAAGACAAGGTTCAAAAAAAAAATCATCAAGCCTTCCATTCAAAAGTCATGCATCGTCATTGAAAATCAATATGGAAATCGTCAAAATACAAATTCTTGCTTCTCAATCACATATATAAGATTAATCTTACTAGGTGTATAAGCATTAGATTTATATCTAACATTTTACTGCATTAACATAACACATGCAATTTTCAAGAAAATTAATCCTAAACTAAATTAAAAATAACTCAAGAAAGTATTATGTAATATCGAAATAAATTAGTGGGATTTTGATTACCTCATTGTTGAAAGAGGGTGAGGCATAGTTTGCCACCTCGCCTTTCTTGATTTTCTCCTCGTCTTCGGAAGAGCTCAATTCATCCCAACTTTTGTTCTTCTTGCGTTCAAAGCAAGTAGTTCCATTCTTTTTGCTTTTTAATTTTTGTTTCATTAGTAGTTTAAGTTCACCATCACTTGAGCTTATGCTCGAGTGGTCTTCATGTGTTCTATGTCCCAAATCCTTCCTATCATTTGGAAGGTTGTTCTCGAGTTTCTTTTTTGTCACATTGTTCATTTCGTAGGTCATTAGAGACCCAATAAGTTCTTCGAGAGGGAATGTTTTAAGGTCCTTGGCCTCTTGAATGGCCGTAACTTTTGGATCCCAACTTTTTGGAAGGGATCTTAAGATTTTAGTGACTAGTTCAAAATTAGAAAAACTTTTACCAAGAGCTTTGAGTCCATTGATGACATCCGTGAACCGGGTGTACATGTCTCCGATGGACTCACTTGGTTTCATCCGGAAAAGTTCGTAAGAATGCACAAGAATATTGATTTTGGACTCTTTCACTCGGCTAGTGCCTTCATGAGTGACCTCTAGAGTTCTCCAAATATCAAAAGCCGAGTCACACATCGAAACACGATTAAATTCATTTTTGTCAAGTGCACAATATAAGGCATTCATAGCCTTTGCATTTAGAGAAAACATCTTCTTCTCCAAATCATTCCAATGGTTCATTGGGAGAGAAGACATTTCAAATCCATTTTCGACTATGTGCCATAAATTCAAATCCAAAGAAAGTAAGAAAACTCTCATTTGAGTTTTCCAACAAGTGTAGTCCGTCCCATTGAAAAAGGGAGGACGAATGAGAGAATGACCCTCTTGAAAGCCATAAAAAGTCATTTCTATTTGGGTGTTAAACCAAAGTAGAAAACCGTGGCTCTGATACCAACTGTTAGGATCGGAGTGGCACTAAGAGGGGGGGTGAATTAGTGCAGCGGATTAAAACTTCGGTTTTAGTAAAATCTTTCGTAGGATAAGAACGGAACTTGAAAAGCTTAACTTGAAAGCGTATTCTTAAAGTTGCGCAGCAAAGGTAATGATGAAACAAAGCAAGTAAGAAGATTTGCAGTAATGTAAATGACAATAAGAAATGCAAACCAGAGATTATGCCGTTTTTAAAGTGGTTCGGTCAAGTGACCTACATCCACTTGCGAGGCCCCTCTTCGATGAGGCTTCCACCTTCCACTAGCAAATCTCTTGAAAGTGAAGGGTGAATACCCCTCTTACAACTTTTACAAGCGGTTCACTATCTTACAGATTTTCAACAAGAAAGAAGGAGGTGAACACTTGCAAATTAAAAACAAGACAAGCTAACACTTTTCTAAGGCTTTTCTCTCAAACACTTGCTACTCAAAAAGTTGTTCTCTCAGCTGAGATTTGAGGGGTATTTATAGGCCTCAAGAGGATTCAAATTTGGGCTTCAAAATTTGAATTCTCTTTGGGTTCCCGCTGCTGGAGGTGCCACCGCCCAGCCAAGCGGTGCCACCGCCCAGCCAGGCGGTGTCACCGCCCAGCTCTCGGGTGCCGGGCGGTGCCACCGCCTAGGCTAAATCAGCTCACTGGTTGGGCTCCAAACTTGGCCCAAACCAGTCCGAACTCGGGTCCAATTGGCCCCTACTTGGGTTATAGGATTAACACCTAATCCTAACCCTAATTAACATGCTAACTACGAATTTAAAGACATTTTCTAAGCTATTACAAAGTCCGTAAGTTAAGACTTCTTCCGACGAGCTTCTGGCGAACTTCCGGCGGTCTTCCGATAAACTCTAGGAAACCATTCTGCGGACTCCCGGCAAGCTCCTAGACTTCACGATTTGATCTTGGCGAGTTCCGATGAGCTTCTTCGGCAAGCTCCGATCTTTCTCGGCGAGCTTCGTGAACTTCCAACGAACCTTCCGGCGAGCTTCCGAAAAACCCTTCGGCAAGCTCCCTAGTCATTCTCGGTTAGTTCCAGCAGCATTCCCGACGAACCTTCAGACTTCCGTCGAACTCTCGAACTCCCAACGAATCCTTCGCGCTTGACTCCGGCACTTTGTTTTGCTTTGTCTTTGTCGTTATCGTAGTTCATCCTGCACACACAAGCAAACACTCTACTCCGATCTAGACAATTATTATAACGCAAATTGACATTCTGTTGCCCGGCACGTCATTGGTTGGCGCTTCGTCCGATTCTTCGGTGCATCGTCCTCTCTTGCGGCTTGTTGCCCAATCGGCGGTTGACCTCCGCAACCCCGATATCCTTGGCGCAATTTCGCTCTCCTTGGCCCGATGCTCGACGCCCGAAGCCTTCTGCCATCCAATATCCTAACGTGATCTCCTCCGACGCAACATCAATTCCTCCTCCGTTAATTGTCTAATCCTGATCGAGTAGACCTGTATCACTCAAAATGTAGTCAAACATTTAAACACAATCAATTAGTTTCATCATCAAAATCCGAGATTCAACAACCAGGATGCATGGTGTACTTTGAATTATGACCTTTCCTTAGGATTTTGATTTTTTTGATATCTGAGTCATTTGGAACACATATTCTATCCCCAAATCTCAATAGGCCATCCTCCAAAACTCGAAAATTCAGTTTCAATCCCTTTTCTACTTCAATCCTTAAGCAGATCAAGCATCGATCTCGTAGTTGTCCTTCTTTAATTTGTTGAATGAGATCATATTGCACTTGGATGGAGGCTATTAATATCATTAAGTCTTGCCCTTTTCTCATAACATTCAAATCATAATTCTCTTCTAATAATTTTCATTACTTCACAACCAAAGTCGCCATAAAACTTATAGATTTTCTACTAAGGGCATCTGCTACAACATTAGTTTTACCCGGGTGATAACGAATGGTACAATCATAATCCTTTCGAAGTTCTATCCATCTCCGCTGCCTCATGTTTAACCCTTTTTTTTGAGTAAAAATATACTTTAAACTCTTGTGATCAGTAAAGATTTCAAATGTTCGCCCATACAAGTAATGCTTCTAAATCTTTAGAGAAAAAATAATTACTGCCAATTATAAATCATGAGTTGGATAATTCAGTTCATAACTCTTTAGCTGTCTAGAAGCATAAGCAATCGCTTTCCCTTTTTGCATCAAAACACATCCAAGGCCCTTTCTTGAGGCATCAGTATAAACCATAAAACCCTCATCACCACTTGGAATAGTGAGAATAGGGGCACTAGTCAATCTCATTTTTAACTCTTGAAAACTTTGCTCATAATCATCACCCCATAGTAAAACACTGGGTCGAATGAAACCCTTATCAAATAGTCCTTGTAGTTGCCTTTTCAATTCCTCTAGCTCAAGTGGTGTCATTCTGTAAGGAGGCTTAAATATTTGGGTTGTCCCGGGGATCAAATCAATAGTAAATTCACCCTCTCTATCTGGAGGTAAACTAGGCAAGTCATTTGGAAATACATCAGGCAAGGAGGTAAATCATGTCCAATACTCTCAAAATAAAAGATGGGATGATCTAGTATACAAAAAGTGATCATTTTGTATAACAATTTATACTGGTATGATTGGAAGATAGTCAATCCATATTTAGTATAATATCAAAACTCTAAATATCTAGGAGAACCAAATCAGTAAGAAATTTGTGTTCTCCAATAGAAATCAAATAAGATGACCAGATCGAGTTTGTTATCAAACAATCCCTAATAGCCGTATTTACATATAGCATATAATCTAGTGGTTTAGGTTGAATACCCATGTGATAAACAAAATATTACAAATCAAATCATAGATAAGACACATGGTCAAACAAATATTTGCATTCTTACAGAAACATGATTAGTACCTTCAACCACTAATTCAAAAGCTTTAGAATCATATTCCGTGATAACATACACTCTGACATGGGCTGATGATTTATGAGGCAGTGATTGTTTCTTCTTGTCCAAAGGGCAGTCTTTTATTTTATGATCTAAATTTTCATAAGTAAAATAGGCTCCAGTCACCTACAAATACAAACTTATTTCATAATTTAATTCGCATCGTACATAGGATTGAATCTTTTGTGGTGACTTCCCTTTTTAAATCGATGATGTCTTGACCCTCTTGTTATCACATTCTGATTCATTTCTAATCTTTTTTTTTTTTTTGGTAAACTTGTCCTTGCTATTCTTGTCCTTGAACTCTAGAAATTTTTTTGATCATTAGAACAATTTCGTACATAAAATATCTTCTCCAATCGCATCATCTATTTTTTTGCTAACAATGTATTAGGTTCACTATGCTTCTACTGCGCCACTCTGATTTAATATCACCGATCAACCCTTTTATCATACTTAATTAATCAAAAGCAGACGAAATAGGAGGACTAAATGTCCTCGTCATCCTAGATTCCTAAAATGCATCAAAAAAATTTTCACCAATCACTATAGTTCACTATACCTCAATATATTTTGCACATTAACATATCAAATATTTCAGTGATCCTCAAACCATGCTTTGATACCACTCTGTCACGCCACCCGAATTATCACATTCAGGAGATGTGACCCTGTCTAAAATCAATAATATTATAATTCATCATTAATTCAGGACCCAATCACACATTTGAGGTCACTAAGAAAAACATTTAAGTCATTCACCTCTACAATCCACAATTCACAAAACCTATGCAGTTTATAATCATACGTCATGTCACGAGATGATTCTTAAAATCTAAAGGCAACTTAACTAAACCATAACCACAACATAAATCCATAGTTGTGAGAATCTATACAATTATAAAACCAACATGTACCACATGTTTGTATCATTCATTACAAAATTTTAACTTAACATTCCCAAAATCATAACATGAGAGGTACTTTTCAAATATCTACAAGATACATCAATCTAGATATATCATTGATACACACAAAAGGAACTTATACAACATCAACATATTAAATACGAAAGGTTTGCCCCAAAATCTTCTAGCCTTCCACTACCTCAATCCAATTTACACATTTTAGTGAGCGATAAGCTATCCTGAAAAATTTATATATCAACGGGGTGAGCATATAAAACTCAGCAAATGACTAACATATCCATAGCAAAGAGGACAGGTTTCAAATAAATAAGGTATCAAAATACAAAGCAGAGATACAAGATGAAACAATAGCATGTTTTGTTTGAATGCAGAATTACAATGTCATATCGTTCAAAGCACGTTTTGTTCATACAATCGAGGAAAGGTAGTTGGAGCATATCATTGGCATAAGGAGCATATCGATGACATATGGTAATTTCAAGGCATAACAAAGATATAAGGAGAATTTTGGATATCATGAATGCAGAATTACGATGTTATTTCATTCGAAGCACTTTTTGTTCATACAATCAAGGAAAGATAATTGGATCATATCATTGGCATAAGGAGTATATCGATGACATATGATAATTTCAAGGCATAACAAAGACGTAAGGAGCATTTTGGATATCAATGGCATATGAAACAGTTCGAAACATATCAATGGTGAATGAAATGCTTCAGAACGTATCAATGGCATATAGAAATATTTCGGAAGCATAAGAAGCATTTAAGAACATATCAAAGAACAAATACGAAATAGAAGCTCAAACGTCTGTTAGGATCGAGAGCACTAAGAGGGGGGGGTGAATTAGTGCAGTGGAAATCTTTCAGCAATTAAAAACGAAAGCTGCGTTCGTTCGATAAAAATTATTTTGATGCAAAAGCCGATTCTAAGATTACTTATGATGAAGTGCAGTTTACGTCTAAACACAGTTTGCGTCTAAGCGCAGTTTATGCAGTTTGCGTCTAAATGCAGTTTGCGTCTAAATGCAGATTGCGTCTAAGCGCAGTTTGCATCTAAGCGCAGTTTGCGTCTAAGCTCAGATTGCGTCTAAGCGTAGTTTACGTCTAAGCGCAGTTTGCGTCTAAGCGCAGATTGCGTCTAAGCGCAGTTTGCAGTTATAAATGGAATCAAAACGTAAACGTAAACTGCAAAGAAACTCGTTCGTAAAAGCGCAGAAGATAGTTTGCAGTTATAAATAGAATCAAAACGTAAATGTAAACTGCAATGTAAAGATCGTACGAAAACACCGATTTACGTCTGAATGCAGATTCGGAAAGATTAGAACTTAGAAACTTGTTCGTAAAAACGCAGAGAGCAGTAGCTATGTAGGAGGTTTGTAGTAATGATAAAGTGCTCAAAATAAACGCAAACCAGAGATTTAGAGTGGTTCGGTCAGTCTTGACCTACTCCACTTTTGGCTTCCTCCACCGACGAGGTTACCGATGTCAACTAGAGGCCTTCCTTCAATAGGCGAAGGCCAACTGCCCTTTTAAAGTTTCACTCCTTTTGACGGGCTCAGGAGACAACCCTTACAGAACCTTTCTCTCCTCTCTTTACAACTCAAGACTTGAAGAACAGAAAGAGGAGAACTTTTTGACTAAACACAAATTTGAGCTCTTAGAATCACAGAAAAGATCAAGAATTGGGTGTAGGTCTGTATCTTTTCAGTGCTGAATGGGTGGGGTATTTATAGGCCCCAACCTAGTTCAAATTTGGAGCTCAAAACGATCAAATCCCGGAATTCCGGGATCAGGCGGTTGCACCTCCTGACTGGGGCGGTTGCACCGCCTGGCAGAGCTCGAAGACTGAGCCTCTGGGCGGTGCTACCTCTGTCAGGGGCGGTTGCACCTCTCTGCCAGAGCTCGAAGACCAAGCTTAGGCGGTTGCACCGCCTGGCAGAGCTCGAAACTTGAGCTCTAGCGGTGCTACCTCCTGACAGAGGAGGTTGCACCGCCCAGTCTCGCTCGGAGACTGAGCCCTGGGCGGTTGCACCGCCCAGTCTCACTGGGAGACATAGCCTGGGCCGTGCTACCTCCCTACCTAGGCGGTTGCATCTCCCACAGCAACCTGGGTCCGAATGGGTTGAACCATTCGACCCAATTTGAGTTCTTCAGGGGCCCAATTGCCCCAGGATTAAGCTAATGGGATCACCTCCCATTTCTAACTTAATCAAAGTGCTAACTATGATTATTTCCTAAGACATATTCTGCAGCTTGCTTCGGTGCGTCACTTGCTTCTTCCGGCGAGTTTCCGGCGAACTTCCGTCGATCATCCGATGAACCCTCGGTGATGCTCCTGCGGACTTCCGGCAAACTCCTGGACTGCGATGATCCACTTGGCAAGTTCCGACGAGCTCCTTTGGCAAGCTTCTGGACTTCTCGGATTTGTTCCCGTAGAACCTCCGACGACAATCCGAACTTCCGTCGAGCTCTCGAACTCCCAACGTGATCATTGTCATGACTCCGGCGCAACTCCTGCTGCATGTCTTACTTTCATCGTAGTTAATCCTGCACATGTAAAACAAAACTTCGATCGAGACAATTAATCCTAAGCAATTAACCAAGTTGTCCGGCATGTCATTGGTCCCTCGACGCTTCGTCCAATTCTTCGGCGCATCGTCCTTTCCTACGGCCTATTGCCCAATCGGCCAGTTGGCTCCGCAACTCCGATATCCTTGGCACAATACCCACTCTTCTTGGCCCGATGCCCGAGTCCACGGCCCGAAGCCTTCTGTCGATACGTCGACCGATCCACCGGCCCGACGTCCAATCTTCTCACATGTTCCTCCGGCACAACATGATTTTCCTGCTTTAATTGTCTCCTACTTAAGACTCCTAATAGGACTCCTACTTAAGACTCTTACTTCTAACCAACTCCTAATAGGACTCCTACTCAAGACTCCTATTCCCTTACAACTCCTAATATTTCTCTAAGAAAAAACCTCCTACATGAATGCCCCTCTCAATTAGGACTCTCCTAGCTAGAGTCCTAATAGAATGTCCCTCTCAATTAGGACTCTCTTAGCTAGAGTCCTAACAGTTTTACATGAATGTCCCTCTCAATTAGGACTCTCCAAGCTAGAGTCCTAACAGACCGGCCCTCTTCAAATCAGCCTTGTCCTCGAGGCTGATGATTCATGAATTCTGGAAATTTGATCTTCATGTCGTCATAGTTCTCCCAAGTGGCATCTTCTATTGGTAGGTTCGCCCACTGTATTAGTACTTCATTAGTGGGTCGTCGTCGTCGAGTCACGATCCGTCGATCAATAATGGCACTTGGCTGGGTCTGGAGTTCTCTTTGGGTAGTCATATTTGGTGGATGGCTTTGGGCTGTCTCCAAGCACCTATTTAAAACTTCTGTCTGGCTGTTGGTTTGTGGGTGATATGTCGTACTCCTTTTCAATTTAGTACCCTGCATATGGAATAACTTTGTCCAAAATCTGCTCTTGAAGATGCAAGTAGAATTTGTCACAAGTACAATGCGTCCCTTATAGCATAATTCTTTTGAGTTCCGATTGTAATGAGCCACGGAGCTTGGTGCTTCCTCCAATTTTTTTTTTTTTTTCTTACTAGTCTTCGAATCTTCCTGCCATTCCATCTTAATATCCTCAAGGAAGTCACTGGTTGGAAGTAAAATGATCGAAAATTCAGCTTACTTAGGTAGCTGCGAAAGCGCATCTGCAACAACATTCTCTTTCCACATTTTGTAAGTTATTTCATAATCAAATCCAAGAAGTTTTGTTACCCATTTTTGCTGCTTGGGGGAAGATATCTTTTGCTCCAAGAGATATTTTAGGCTTTTATGGTCGGTCTTGATTTGAAAGTATCGCCTGATCAAGTACAATCTCCACCTCGTTGCTGCGCGCACAATGGCGAGCATCTCCTTATCATATGTTGACTTATTTTGATAGGAGGGAGATAATGCCTTGCTAGTGTATGCGAGTGGTCGACCATCTTGCATGAGAATGGCTCCAATTCTGACTCCAGATGTGTCAGCCTCAATAATGAAGGGTCGGTTGAAATCTGGTAGTGTTAGCATCGGCGTCGTCGTCATGGCTGCCTTAAGTTTGTCGAAGGCAGCGGAGGCTCTATCCAACCATTGGAAGATATCTTTTTCCAGTAAGGAAGTAAGTGGTGCACTAATCTTTCCATAGTTTTTCACGAACTTGCGGTAGTAGCCTGTTAAACTCAGAAAGCCATGTAGCAATTTTATGTTTCTCGGGGTCGGCCAGTTTTGCATTACTTTAATTTTGAAGGGGTCCACCATCACACCTTCCTCTGATATGATATGCCCAAGATATCCCACCTTTTGTTGAAGAAAGTAAAAATTCGTAGTGGCCGTTGTGTGTTCGAAAGGCGGTTTTCGGTATGACTCCTTCGTACACTCGTATTTGATAATACCCGGATCGAAGGTCCAGCTTTGTGAAGATTTGTGCTCCCTTTCATCTAGCAATTCATCTGCTATTGGAATAAGGTATTTGTTCTTGATGGTTATGCCATTGAGAGCTCGGTAATCAACGCATATTCGCCAAGTTCCGTCCTTCTTGTGTACAAGTAGCATCGGTGAAAAGTACAGGTTGCAACTTGGCCAAATAACTCCTGTTTCAAGCATCTCTTTTAAAATCTTTTCTATTTCATCATTCTGGAGATGTGGACACCGATATGGCTGAGTATTTGTTGGAGATTTGACTGGAAAAATCATTATACAATGATCATGCCAACGAGTAAGAGGTATGTTGTGTGGCTCGTCAAATATATCTGAAAATTCAGCAAGCAAAGGAAATAGGTTTGGATCTTCAAATTCTATTGGCTCTACTTTAATTTGCTGCTCAAGTTTTACTAAAAGGCCCCTGCATGCTTTATGCAAAACCTTCTCCATTTGTTGTGTGCAAATCATCGTTACGTCGCCCTCACGTTTCCCATGCAGTATCACCTGTTTCTCCTTACTGTAAAATTTTATAAATAGTTGCATAAAATTCCAAGAAATATCACCTAATGTCATCAACCATTTAATTCTGAGTATGACCTCATAATCATCAAGAGGGACGAGGAAGAAATCTGCAATTATCTCTTGGTCCTGCAGCAACAGTTTCACCTGCGGGCACCTATGATCACACTTCAAAATCCGTCCGTTGGTGACCATAACGACAAACCTGCTGCAATTCTCAATAGGTAAGTTCATATGGACAGCAACCTTACTGTTTAGGAAGTTATTAGTGCTGCCCGTCTCGATGAGAACAGTGATCGGTTGTTGTTTGAGAAGGCCTCCAACTTTCATCGTTTGCGGGTTTGAGTAGTCAGCTAGTGTATGTACCATAACTTCGGTCGGTTGTGGCTCTTCTTCTGCATCTTTTTCTTCATGTTCAAGGCTCTCTTCTGAATGTTCAATGACCTCTTCTCCTATTGGTTCAATCATAAGAAGTCCTCCTTTACTACAGCGATGCTCACGGCTCCACGGCTCGTCACAATGCCAACATAACCCCTTCGCATATCGCTCCCGAAGCTCTTCTCCTGTTAACCTCTTTGGTGCAGGGACTTGGTCGACAGTAGGGGGGGCTGAGGGCTTCAATATTACTGGTTGAGGAGCGACCCTAGTCCTCCGAGCTTCATGGTTCAATTGCTCCTCTTGATGTCGTGCGAAAGAGATGGCTGCCATAAGCGTGTACGGTTGTCGCGCTTTAACTTCTCCTCGGATCTCCGGCTTCAAGCCCTCAATGAAGGTCCTCAATAGCTATTTTGAGACCAATCATGATTTTGATTAGATAACCTTTCAAACCTGGTTTGGTACTCCTGAATGGTGGAGGTTTGTCGGATCTTTGCTAGTTGTTCGTCAATATTCTCGTAATCGATTGGTCTGAAGCGGATCAGCAGTCCTTCTTTGAATTGTTACCATGAAAGGACTCCATAAGTATGTTCAAACTGTTTAAACCACTGTATAGCATCCCCTTCTAGATGTATAGCTGCAATTTTCACCATAGATGCATCTGCGATTTTGTGGTACTGAAAATATCGCTCCGCGCGTGAGATCCAACCAATCGGGTCTCCTTCTTCCCATCTAGGGAAGTCCACTCTCATGCATGGATAGTTGGGGTCGGTCATAGAGCCTCTCCTCCCTTGGAAGTCATCTCTTCGGGCTTGGTGTGATTGGGCAAAGCTCTCTCCTTGATATGATTTCTTCGGGCATAGTGGTCGGCCCAATCTGAGTTCAGTAAAGAGCGTCCGAATCTTATCCTCCATTCGTGCCTCCAAGGCTTCGAATTTAGTATTGATTGCCTCCTTAGATGCCATAGTATATGCTCCCAAATCTATAATATTAAGATCTCTCTTTTGTTGTTGGGTTAAAGGCATGTATAGGTTGAGAGAAGTGATGGTCGAAAGGGTTGGTGGATTGGTGGATGTAGGCTACGGTTTAGGCTTGTTTTGTGGCTATTTTGTGTGTAGTTTGAGGGTATGGTTTGGTGGAGTTTTAGGGCTGTAGATGAAAGTTTTGGATCTGTGGTAGATGGTAGCAAAGGTTTGATAGAAATAAGTGGAAGTTGCAGCAAGTATGTGCTGTCTTGTAAGAGTAGAATTGTCGTCAAAGAAACAACGGTTTCTCGACGTAATTTCCAACAAAAACTTGAGAGAATTGAGGAGGAAATCGATAAAAAAATCACAGTTTATATGGCAGCAAGGATACCTAATTTAATCAAGAAAATTTCGGCAGTATAACAGCAAGGAAATTGGTGCAAGTTGCGCTTGCAGAATTCTCGTCGAGAAATTTCAGCGGGTAACGACGAAAATTTGCAGCAACCCAAAATCATTTTTTGAGATGAATTTCTCAATAAATCAATCTTAGATGGCAGCCAAGATGATATATAAAGTGTATAAGAAATTTCATTCAAAAAAGATTGCAAATAGATGGGTTAAGGCAACAATATGCGACTGAAATTTTCTGCAGCATAGATTTTCAAGTGCAACAGATTGGACATAAAAGATCAGTAGTTTATATTGAGAATTTTTCGATGAAACGAAAGGGAAATCCACTGTTAGGAAGTGTCAAAGATGTCATAAAAATTTTGTAGATATTTGGATAGAAAAAGCATAGTAGCAAGATCAAACAGATGGTGATATGCGGCTTGAATTCTGCAATTCAAGTGCAGCAGATTGGACATAAAAGATCAGCAGTTTATATTGAGAATTTTTTGATGAAACCAAAGGGAAATCCACTGTTAGGAAGTGTCAAAGATGTCATAAAAATTTTGTAGAAATTTGGATAGAAAAATCATAGTAGCAAGATCAAATAGATGGTGCTATGCGGCTGGAATTTTGCAATGTATCTTTCATCGTAGAGATGAAAACTTTGTGACGAAAAGTTTATGCAGCAATATAGGAACAATTTTTTTTTTTTTGGATTTTCGAATAAAGATAACTAAATTGCAGCAGCAGTATGGTAGGAAACCAGAACCTGTTGCAATTCACGGGGAGATCAAAGGATGATCCGCGGTGGTGGAGATGATGGCGGAATTCGGTGACGATCTTTTAAGCAATTGTGGGAATTGCTTTGGATGGTTGTGGAGGGTTGATAGATGGTTGTGGAAGGGCAGCGAGATGCCAAGAATGCTGCTCTGATACCAGGTGTTAGAACCCTTGCGGATTCTAAACTTGGGATTGATCTCTTTAGGGGATCGGCCTCCTTGGAACTCTATAGGGGTTCCTCCCTCCAAGTTGCTGCTCAAAGGCTGCAGAAAAGATTCATCTATTGCTTAAGAAAAGAGAAGGAATACATGGCTATTTATAGGGCTTCTAAACCCTAACTCCTAATAGGACTCCTACTTAAGACTCTTACTTCTAACCAACTCCTAATAGGACTCCTACTCAAGACTCCTATTCCCTTACAACTCCTAATTCTTCTCTAAGAAAAAACCTCATACATGAATGCCCCTCTCAATTAGGACTCTCCTAGCTAGAGTCCTAATAGAATGTCCCTCTCAATTAGGACTCTCTTAGCTAGAGTCCTAACAGTTTTACATGAATGTCCCTCTCAATTAGGACTCTCCAAGCTAGAGTCCTAACAGTTACCGACGTCAACTAGAGGCCTTCCTTCAATAGGCGAAGGCCAACTGCCCTTTTACAGTTTCACTCCTTTTGACGGGCTCAGGAGACAACCCTTACAGAACCTTTCTCTCCTCTCTTTACAACTCAAGACTTGAAGAACAGAAAGAGGAGAACTTTTGGACTTAACACAAATTTGAGCTCTTAGAATCACAGAAAAGATCAAGAATTCGGTGTAGGTCTGTATCTTTTCAGTGCTGAATGGGTGGGGTATTTATAGGCCCCAACCCAGTTCAAATTTGGAGCTCAAAACGATCAAATCCCGGAATTCCGGGATCAGGCGGTTGCACCTCCTGACTGGGGCGGTTGCACCGCCTGACATAGCTCGAAGACTGAGCCTCTGGGCGGTGCTACCTCTGTCAGGGGCGGTTGCACCTCTTTGCCAGAGCTCGAAGACCGAGCTCAGGCGGTTGCACCGCCTGACTGGAGAGGTTGCATCGCCTGGCAGAGCTCGAAACTTGAGCTCTGGCGGTGCTACCTCCTGACAGAGGAGGTTGCACCGCCCAGTCTCGCTCGGAGATCGAGCCCTGGGCGGTTGCACCTCTTTGGCTGGGGCGGTTGCACTGCCCAGTCTCACTGGGAGACATAGCCTGGGCGGTGCTACCTCCCTGCCTGGGCGGTTGCACCTCCCACAGCAACCTGGGTCCGAATGGGTTGAACCATTCGACCCAATTTGAGTTCTTCAGGGGCCCAATTGCCCCAGGATTAAGCTAATGGGATCACCTCCCATTTCTAACTTAATCAAAGTGCTAACTATGATTATTTCCTAAGACATATTCTACAGCTTTCTTCGGTGCGTCACTCGCTTCTTCCGGCGAGTTTCCGGCGAACTTCCGTCGATCATCCGATGAACCCTCGGTGATGCTCCTGCGGGCTTCCGGCAAACTCCTGGACTGCGACGATCCACTTGGCAAGTTCCGACGAGCTCCTTTGGCAAGCTTCTGGACTTCTCGGATTTGTTCCCGCAGAACCTCCGACGAGTGTCCGAACTTCCGTCGAGCTCTCGAACTCCCAACGTGATCATTGTCATGACTCCGGCGTAACTCCTGCTGCATGTCTTACTTTCATCGTAATTAATCCTGCACATGTAAAACAAAACTTCGATCGAGATAATTAATCCTAAGCAATTAACCAAGTTGTCCGGCATGTCATTGGTCCCTCGACGCTTCGTCCAATTCTTCGGCGCATCGTCCTTTCCTGCGGCCTATTGCCCAATCGACCAGTTGGCTCCGCAACTCCGATATCCTTGGCACAATACCCGCTCTTCTTGGCCTGATGCCCGAGTCCACGGCCCGAAGCTTTCTGTCGATATGTCGACCGATCCACCGGCCCGACGTCCAATCTTCTGACGTGTTCCTCCGGCACAACATGATTTTCCTGCTTTAGTTGTCTCATCCTGATCGAGGCATCCTGCATCACTCAAAACACAGATTAAGTCATAAACATATATCACGTAGTTTCATCATCAAAATACGAGATTCAACAACGTCGTACTCTAGCATAGTGCATGTGAGGTTTAACTCAGTGGTGGCTCCACGCCGTGATGAGTTCTCGACTCCATCCACGGGTTGCCCTTTCCTACTCGAGCCCTCTCACCCTGCCCAAATACTAGGTCGGCTCTAAATTTCATATCAAACAAATAGAAGGTGAAGTGGGATTCCAAACATAATATGGTCCATCCATTTCTGAATGACCACCAAACATAATCTAGAGCATCGCGGGCTCTAAGCACATATCCTTTACCATTTCTGGCAAAGGTCCAAATAATCCCACAAACACCATAGTACAAAAGGGTATTGTGAATAATGAATTTGGGATATATCGGAAGCACATGCGGAACAACGAAATGTACATATGCCTTTCGAGTAAATACGATACGCACATAATCTTTCATAAATGTATTCAGATTTGAAAGAAAACAAAAGCAAGAGCATACAAGGATTTCAAGAAATCATATATAGCTCAATTGAAATAAGAAAGTTAGGTAAATTCAATGTCCAATGAAATGAAACTGGAAGAGGCATATATCGAAAGCAAATGCGGAACAATGGGATGCATGTGCCGAATCATTACGATGCAAACATGATCTTTAGATGATAGCTGCAGATGTACAAATAAATAATGGACAAAAGTATACAGAAATTTAAGGTAATAATGTAAAGCTTAACTGAAGTAAGAGTTTTTGCCGAAATCGATTACCAAAGAGAAGAAACAAGGAAAGCCGAAATCGACCAAAGCTCGATTCTGGTAGAATTTGATGGGAACATTGTATGAACTATTTGGATAACCAATTATACTCCAATTTATACAAAATAGGTGTCATTAGAAAGCTTTATCAATCTAGTTTTAGGCAAATCAAGCTTACAAGAATTGGAATTTACAACAGGGAGTTACAGATAATTTCGTAACGAAAGGTCTGAAAATATTAGCTCTATTTTACTGAATCTATAGGGTCGATGAAAGCAGATGTTTCAGTTAGCAATTGTACTCCATAAATTTCAAATCAGGTATATACAGAAAGAATTTTGAGTCTAGCTTCGAATAAATCATACTTTGTATGAATCTGAGTTTATAGCAGAAACTTATAAGTAGTTAAGCAACAAGAGGTCAGAAATTTCAATCCCTGTTTTGCAGAATCTGTAGGGTTAATTTAAACAAAAGTCTTAGTAGGCATTTAAATTCCAAATCATTCGTTCTTGGTATTAAAATAAAGATTTTTTTGTCTACTTTCAAATGGAATAGGCCTTGTCTAAATCAGAGTTTATTACAAAATGTTATGACCAAAAAATTGTATAAGGTCAGATTACCGAAAAATTACAGATTCATAGCTTTATATCAAAACGAAAGAAGGTATGGTTCTCAGTTGAAATCATTCAAATTTTGCAGAATAAAAATGGAAATAGAGATCAAGGTTACTGTGGGATGGGGTTAGAACACTTGCCTTAAAATTATTTGAATCCCAAATGTGAGAAAATTGATGAAAAACCTCAAGCTCTTCTTCTTCTTCTTCTTCTTCTTCTTCTTCTTCATCTTTTCTCAAACTCACGTTGGCTGCAACTCTTCAGGTTTATTTTCTTTAACCTTTCATCTAATTATTTGGGTTTTGGCTAATGCAAAAGTTGCAAGGTGTCATGCATGCATGAAAGGGGCTAGGTGTCATCTTTAGAGCAACGATAAGTGGCACCAACCTTAGGTTAGCTAGTGACACATGTCCACTATTTTTTATTTTTTATTTTTAACTTAAATCTGAATCTTTCATAAATTATATCAAACTTCTAATATTTACTCTTAGGTCCCTAGCCATAAACTTTTAATATAATATCATTTAATATAAAATAATTATTAAATAATCCTTATTTTTACAAACAAACCTTTTACTAAATTTTTAAAAATGGGGGATGTTACACATAGTCTCCGAGATTGTGTCAAGCAATGGTACCATCAGTATGGGTGGTGGTTCTGCCAGACTGGGTGGTGGTACCACCCATTGTCAGACTGCAGGCGGTGGTACCACCCGTACCCTGAAATTTCGGGGGTTTGAATTTTGGGCTCCAAATTTGAATCCATTTGGAGCCTATAAATACCCCAGATATTTCTGCATGGATTAGCAAGAAATATTAAGTAAAACCCTATGATTCTAAAGTTGTAAACTTTAGAAAGTTGAGTTCCCTCCTCCCAAAGCTTAGAGAGAGTTCTAAGGGAGGTGTGAGAGGGATACCTTGTAAAAGAGGGTTATAAAAGGTTGTCTCCTAAACCTGTGAAAAGGAGAAGGGTGTAAAAGGGTAGTTGGTCTTCGCCCATTGAAAAAAGATCGATAGTGGATGTCGATGGCCTCGACGGAAGAGGAATCATCGAAGTGTATGTAGGTCACGGCGTCCGAACCACTCTAAAATTTGGTTTGCTTTTCCTTTGAGCAATTTACTTTAAACAATAAACCATTTTACTTGCTTACTGCTTTCAATACTTTTATGAACTCACTTTCAAGTCAAGCATATTTTCGAGATCGGTTTTCAACGAACGAAAAAATTTCAGAATCGACGTGATTTTTACTGCTGCACTAATTCACCCCCCCCCCCCCTCTTAGTGCCGACCCCATTCCTAACAATTTGGTATCAGAGTCTCGTTTTCTTATTTGGTTTAACACCCAAAGAGAAATGGCTCTTTTCGGCTTTCAAGAGGGTCACTCTCTCATTCGTCCTCCATTTTTCAATGGGATGGACTATATATATTAGAAAACTTGAATGAGAGTTTTCTTGCTTTCTTTAGATTTGAACTAATGGAACATTGTCAAATCCGATTTTAAAAGGTCTTCTCTTCCAATGAAAGATTGGAATAATTTGGAGAAGAAGACTTTTTATTTAAATGCTAGAGCTATGAACGCTCTATTTTGCGCCTTAGTCAAAAATGATTTAATCGGGTTTCTATGTGCGAAACGACTTTCAACATTTGACACACTCTTGAAATCACACACAAAGGCGCTAGCAAAGTTAAGGATTCTAAAGTTAATTTTTTAATGTATGATTTTGAACTTTTTCAAATAAAACCTAGCGAAACCATTGTTGACATGTACACCCGTTTTACGGATGTCATCAATGGTTTAAAAGCTCTTGGTAAAACTTTTTCGAACTTTGAACTTGTTAGTAAAGTTTTATGCTCACTTTTATAAGAATTGGGAATCAAAAGTAACGGCAATACAATAAACAAAAGATTTAAATATTTTTTCGCTTGAAGAACTTATCGACTCATTGATGACATATGAAATGGTGCACAATGCACATGATGAACATGATGAACAAAACCACATTCCAAAGAACAGGAAGGATTTGGTACTTAGAGTAATTGAAGACCACTCGAGCATAAGCTTAAGTGATGGTGAACTTGAACTCACAAAGAAATTTAAAAAGTTAATGAAACAAAAGTTGAAGAACAAAAATAAACTTAAAAAGAACACAACTACTTGCTATGAATGTAAGAAGAAGGAAGCAATCTTGGACCAAACGAGCTCATCCGAAGAAGAAGGACAATCCAACAAAGGCGAGGTGACAAATTACGCCTTAACGGTTTTCGACGATGAGGTAATCAAAATACCTTTAATTTATTTCAAAATTACACAATGCTTTTCATGAGTTATTTTAATTTTATTTAGAATAATTATTTTTCTTGAAAATTCCATGTGTAATGAAAATGCTAAAAAATTAGGATCATGTTAGGACTCTAGCTAGGAGAGTCCTAATTGAGAGGGACATTCATGTAAAACCTACCTAAGCCAACCCCTATTAAAGAGGTAAAGAGGCCGGCTAGGGTTAGGAGGTTGTTTCTTAAAGAAGAATTAGGAGTTGTAAAGGAATAGGAGTCTTAAGGATTAGGAGTTGTAAAGGAATAGGAGTCTTAAGTAGGAGTCCTATTAGGAGTTGGTTAGAAGTAGGAGTCTTGAGTAGGAGTCCTATTAGGAGTTAGGGTTTAGAAGCCCTATAAATAGTCATGTATTCCTCCTCTTTTCATAAGCAATAGATGAATCTTTTCTGCAGCCTTTGAGCAGCAACTTGGAGGGAGGAACCCCTATAGAGTTCCAAGGAGGCCGATCCCCTAAAGAGATCAACCCAAAGTTTAGAATCTGCAAGGGTTCTAACACCTGGTATTAGAGCAGCGTTCTTGGTGTCTCGCTGCCCTTCCACAGCCATCCATCAACCCCTCTACAACCATCCAAAGCAATTCCCACAATTGCTTAAAAGATCGTCACCGAATTCCGCCATCATCTCCACCATCGCGGATCATCCTTTGATCTCCCCGTGAATTGCAACAGGTTCTGGTTTCCTACCTTACTGCTGCTGCAATTTAGTTATCCTTATTCGAAAAAAAAAAAAAAAAGAAAATCGTTCCTATATTGCTGCATAAACTTTTTGTCACAAAGTTTTCATCTCTACGACGGAAGATACATTGCAGAATTCCAACCGCATAGCACCATCTGTTTGATCTTGTTACTGTGCTTTTTCTATCCAAATTTCTACAAAATTTTTATGACATCTTTGACACTTCCTAACAGTGGATTTCCCTTTGGTTTCATCAAAAAATCCTCAATATAAACTACTGTTCTTTTATGTCCAATCTGCTGCACTTGAATTGTAGAATTCAAGCCGCATAGCACCATCTGTTTGATCTTGCTACTGTGCTTTTTCTATCCAAATTTCTACAAAATTTTTATGACATCTTTGACACTTCCTAACAGTAGATTTTCCTTTAGTTTCATCGAAAAATTCTTAATATAAACTACTGATATTTTATGTCCAATCTGCTGCACTTGAAAATCTATGCTGCAGAAAATTTCAGCTGCATATCGTTGCCTTAACCCATCTATTTGCAATCTTTTTTGAATAAAATTTCTTATACACTTCATATATCATCATGGCATCCATCTAAGATTGATCTATTAAGAACTTCATCTCTAAAAATGATTTTATGTTGCTGCAAATTTTCATCGTAGCCCGCTGAAATTTTTCGACGATAATTCTGCAATTGCAACTTGCACCAATTTCCTTGCTGTTATACTGCCGAAATTTTCTTGATTAAATTAGATATTCTTGCTGTCATATAAACTATGATTTTGCTATCAATTCCCTCCTCAATTCTCTCAAGTTTTTGGTGGAAATTACGTCGAGAAACTGTTCTTTCTTCGACGACAATTCTACTCTTACAAGACAGCACATACTTGCTGCAACTTCCACGGATTTCTGTCAAACCTTTGCTACCATCTACCACAGATCCAAAACTTTCATCCACAGCCCTAAAACTCTACCAAACCACACCCTCAAACTGTACCCAAAACAGCCACAAAACAAGACTAAACCGTAGCCTACATCCACCAATCCACCAACACTTTCGACCATCACTTCTCTCAACTTATACATGCCTTTAACCCAACAGCAAAAGAGAGATCTTAACATCATTGATTTGGGGCCATATACTATGGTATCTAAGAAGGCAATCAATGCTAAATTCGAAGCCTTGGAGGCGAGAATGGAGGATAAGATTCGGACGCTCTTTACCGAACTCAGATTGGGCCGACCACTAAGCCCGAAGAAATCATATCAAGGAGAGAGCTTTACCCAATCACACCAAGCCCGAAGAGATGACTTCCAAGGGAGGGTAAGCTCTATGACCAGCCCAAACTATCCATACATGAGAGTGGACTTCCCTAGATGGGAAGAAGGAGACCCGATTGGTTGGCTCTCGCGCGCGGAGCGATATTTTCGGTACCACAAAACCGCGGATGTATCTATGGTGAAAATTGCAGCTATACATCTTGAAGGGGATGATATACAGTGGTTTGACTAGTTTGAACATACTTATGGAGTCCTTTCATGGTGTCAATTCAAAGAAGGACTGCTGATTCGCTTCAGACCAACCGATTACGAGAATATTGACGAACAACTAGCAAAGATCCAACAAACCTCCACCATTCAGGAGTACCAAACAAGGTTTGAAAGGTTATCTAATCAAACTCATGATTGGTCTCAAAAACAGCTATTGAGGACCTTCATTGAGGGCTTGAAGCCGGAGATCCGAGGAGAAGTTAAAGCACGACAACCGTATACGCTTATGGCAGCCATCTCTTTCGCACAACATCAAGAGGAGCAATTGAACCATGAAGCTCGGAGGACTAGGGTCGCTCCTCAACCAGTAATATTGAAGCCCTCAGCCCCCCCTACTATTGACCAAGTCCCTACACCAAAGAGGTTAACAAGAGAAGAGCTTCGGGAGCGATATGCGAAGGGGTTATGTTGGCATTGTGACGAGCCGTGGAGCCGTGAGCATCGTTGTAGTAAAGGGGGACTTCTTATGATAGAACCGATAGAAGAAGAGGTCATTGAACATCCAAAAGAGATCCTTGAACATGAAGAAGATGATGCAGAAGAAGAGCCACAACCGACCGAAGTTACGATACATACACTAGTTGGCTACTCAAACCCGCAAACGATGAAAGTTGTAGGCCTTCTCAAACAACAACCGATCACTGTTCTTATCGACACGGGCAGCACTAATAACTTCCTAAATAGTAAGGTTGCTATCTATATAAACTTACCTATTGAGAATTGCAGCATGTTTGTCGTTAAGGTCGCCAACGGACGGATTTTGAAGTATGATCATAGGCGCCCGCAAGTGAAACTGTTGATGATCATGAGGCCTTACAAAGAGATGATTGCATATTTCTTCCTTCTCCCTCTTGATGATCATGAGGCCATGCTCATAATTAAATGGTTGATGACATTAGGTGATATTTCTTGGAATTTTATGCAACTAATTATGAAATTTTACAGTAAGGAGAAACAGGTGATACTGAACGGGAAACGTGGGGGCGGCTTAACGACGATTTTCACACAACAAATGGAGAAGGTTTTGCATAAAGCATGCAGTAGATTTTTGATACAACTTGAGCAGCAAACTAAGGGAGAGCCAATACAATTTGAAGATCCAAACCTACTTCCTTTGCTTGCTGAATTTTCAGATATATTTGACGAACCGCGTAACCTACCTCTTACCCGTCGGCATGATCATTGTATAACGATTCTTCCAAGCAAATCTCCAGCAAATGCTCAGCCATATCAGTATCCACATCTCCAGAAGGATGAAATAGAAAGGATTGTAAAAAAGATGCTCAAAACAGGAGTTATTCGGCCATGTTGTAGCCCCTACTCTTCACTAGTGCTCCTTATACGAAAGAAGGATGGAATATGGCGATTATGTGTTGATTACCGAGCTCTCAATGGCATAACCATCAAGGATAAATATCCTATTCCAGTAGTAGATGAGTTGCTAACGGAGCACAAATCTTCACAAAGCTGGACCTTTGATCCGGGTATCATCAAATACGAGTATGCGAAGAAGACATACCGAAAACCACCTTTTGAACACACAACAACCACTATGAATTTTTACTTTCTTCAAAAGAAGGTGGAATATCTTGAGCATATCATATCAGAGGAAGGTGTGACAGTGGACCCCATCAAAATTGAAGCAATGCAAAACTGGCCTACCCCGCGGAACGTAAAATTGCTACATGGCTTTTTGGGTTTAACAGGCTACTACTGCAAGTTCGTGAAAAACTATGGAGAGATTAGTGCACTAGTTACTTCCTTACTGAAAAAAGATGTCTTCCAATGGTCGGACAGAGCCTCCGCTGCCTTCGACAAACTTAAGACAGCCATGACGATGACGCTAGTGCTAACACTACCAGATTTCAACCGACCCTTCATTATTGAGGCCGACACATCTAGAGTCAGAATCGGAGCCATTCTCATGCAAGATGGTCTACCACTCGCATACACTAGCAAGGCATTATCTCCCTCCTATCAAAATAAGTCAACATATGATAAGGAGATGCTCGCCATTGTGCGCGCAGCAACGCGGTGGAGACCCTACTTGATTGGTCGACGATTTCAAATTAAAACCGACCAAAAAAGCCTTAAGTATGTTTTGGAGTGAAAGATATCATCCCCTGAGCAGCAAAAATGGGTAACAAAACTTTTTAGATTTGATTATGAAACAACTTACAAAAAGGGGAAAGAGAATGTTCTTGCAGATGCGCTTTCGCAACTAACCGAGCAAGCTGAAGTTTCAACCGTTTCACTTCCGACCAGCGACTTCCTTGAGGATATTAAGATAGAATGGCAGGAAGATTCAGAGACTAGTAAGATTATAAGCACCAAGCAGATTTTACAAAAATTAGAGGAAGCACCAAGCTCCGTGGCTCATTACAATTGGGACTCAAAAGAATTACACTATAAGGGATGCATTATGCTTGTGACAAATTCTACTTGCATCTTCATAAGCAGATTTTAGACAAAGTTATTCCATATGCAAGGTATTAAATTGAAAAGGAGTATGACATATCACCCACAAACCGATGTCCATACAAAAGTTGTAAATAGGTGCTTGGAGATAGCCCAAAGCCACCCACCAAATATGACTACGCAAGGAGAACTCCAGACCTAACCAAGTGCTATTATTGATCGACGGAATATGACTCAACGATGAAGAACCACTACTGAAGTGCTAATACAGTGGGCGAACCTATTATCAGAAGATGCCACTTGGGAGAACTACGACAACTTGAAGATCAAATTCCCAGAATTCATGAATCGTCAGCCTCGAGGACAAGGCTGATTTGAAGAGGGCGGGTCTGTTAGGACTCTAGCTAGGAGAGTCCTAATTGAGAGGGACATTCATGTAAAACCTACCTAAGCCAACCCCTATTAAAGAGGTAAAGAGGCCGGCTAGGGTTAGGAGGTTGTTTCTTAAAGAAGAATTAGGAGTTGTAAAGGAATAGGAGTCTTAAGGATTAGGAGTTGTAAAGGAATAGGAGTCTTTTTTTTTGGTAAGTAAAAGTAAATTGATTATGTGTAAAGTTTCTACAACTAGCTTTATCTATACAAGTCATAGACAAAGCCAAGTAACTCATAGAGTGCGAATGCGATAGTTATGACTACACATGCTGTAGACTATAACTACCTGTGGGTACATTATTTGGCATCATTCCCAAGATCTTTAGCTAATAGCAAAATTAAATTTGATAAAAATATCTTTTTCTCTTCGGGTGAAGTGCTCGGTTTTGAGATCATACTCCATACAGGATCTTGAGTCTCTAATAATCTCTTTCAAGAGCTGAGCATTGTTTGTGTGTTGACATTCAAAGATTCTATTACATCTCTCCTTCCACATCCACCAAATAGCGCATCTGAAAGTAACCTTTGCCAGTTGTGTAAGAGGCCCTTTTCTTGAGAAACATTGCATAAGGTCGCCTAGTTCTTGGTGCAAGTTTGGTTGCGGCAGTCTATTGAGTTCAAATCGCTGGAGAATCTCCTTCCATATCCATTTTGTATAATCACAAGCAAAATAGAGGTGGTCAACAGTTTCTTCTTGTTGCAAACAAAGGGAGCATCGGTTAACATGATAGATACCTCTTCTTTTCATATTGTCTATTGTAGGTAGTTTATTGAGAAGGGCCTGCCATGTACATAAGGAGTGTCTTTGTGATCCCGGTCGATCCCATGTCCAACTGCTTGGGACCCACTTGTTATTTCTTTGCCTAATTTGATTCCATGCGGATGTGGCACTAAATTTGCCATTGTCATGAGGCCAAATAAGTGTATCTGAAGAGTTGTTCCTGATTGGAATAGCTATGATAGTCGGCCAAAGTGATAACATTTCGGGAGAAATAGGATTAGGGAGACACCAAGTACCGTTAGCAATGAACTCGGAAACCTTCCAATCTTTGGGAGCCCCAAGATCTTTTCGTATTCTGTCGCCATATAATTGAAATATACTCTTCCCATTCACCCAAGGATCGTACCACATATTAGTACTAGTTCCAGAAGAGATTGCATACGAAATGTGTTTGATTAGTACTAGTTCCAGAGGAGTCTTAAGTAGGAGTCCTATTAGGAGTTGGTTAGAAGTAGGAGTCTTGAGTAGGAGTCCTATTAGGAGTTAGGGTTTAGAAGCCCTATAAATAGTCATGTATTCCTCCTCTTTTCATAAGCAATAGATGAATCTTTTCTGCAGCCTTTGAGCAGCAACTTGGAGGGAGGAACCCCTATAGAGTTCCAAGGAGGCCGATCCCCTAAAGAGATCAACCCCAAGTTTAGAATCTGCAAGGGTTCTAACAGATCATGCTTATCATTCTAGTAATTTTGAAAATGATCATGAAAATTACATGTTTTATGATAAATGAACAAAATGTTAAAATTAAATCTAGTGATTAATTTCTTGTATGGTATAAATAATTATGTGTATTGTGATGATTTTGTATTGCTTTTGGAGTTTTGTTGGATGGCTTTCATATGAAAAATTTGAGCATATTTATATAAAATCAATCACATAAAAAGATAAATCAAATCTTTTGTCTAAAGAAACAATAATGTGTATCATATTGATTTCCGTATTGATTTTCGGCTTTGATTGAAAACGCTCAATGAAATCATGCTTGTTGCTTTTAATAAATGTCTTGGTTCAATGCTTAATGATGATGCATGGCTTTTGTATAGAAAACTAAGCATGAAAAGTTGATTCACCTAAAAAGAAAAATGCCTTATGAAATCAATTTCGATGATGCATAATGTAATTATGTAATGAAAATATTAAATAATTTGAAACCATGTTTTGATGTCATGCATAATGATCATGCTTAATAAACTTCAAAATTATGCATGATGATTTTCAAGTAATTTATAGTTTATTGAGCTTGATGGTTTTTATGACGAAATTTATTTTTCAATCCTAAACGATTGATGATATATATATTTTCTTGGTATAAAAAGGACAAAGGCATGCTTGTATGAAACAAACTAAAAAGAGGAAAGCTTTCTCCAAAAAAAATTTCTCTACTTTATCGATTTTTTCAAAAAGGAGATTAATGAATCTATTTGTATCACTTTTGTGAATCTCTTGAAAATGATTTTGAAAATATTTTTGATGATTTGGATGATTTGAATTTGAATGAGTTTTATTAAAATCATGATCTTGATTTCTTGGAATTACTTAAGATTTCATTTTCAAGATCTCTTCTTTGTACACCTATAATGTTTTGACATTTTATTTAAAGAAGAGATTTACTATATGAATCATGTCTTTTAGTATTTAATTGGTCTTATCCTTCATGACATGATTTCTTTGTATTTATGGCTTGTATGGCTTGAAATGATTTGGAATCATGCATGTAATGATGATTTTATATTTTAGTATCGTGCATGAAAAATAAAATGTAAAGTTTTAAAATGGTGCATATTGTAAATTGAAACTATAATGATGCACAAACATATTGAAATAAGATTGATACGTTACCCTTGTCATGATTTAAAATTATTGTAAAGGGAAAAGAATCACAACATTATATTCTTCCCTTCTATTTGACAGTGAGATAGGGGGAGCAAATTTTGCTAGCTTGCTAGATTTCATCTTTCAAGAAAAAGCAAAATGCTTGCTCATCTAAAAAAGATGCAAAAATCTTGCCAACTTTCATGTAAAATTTGCTAGCTCACAAATTGAAAGGCGAAAAACTTTCTAGGAAGTAAAGTTGCTAGCTTATTCAGAAATGATGCATACAATACTTATGAGTTTATTATGATAATGTGTTTGATGTATTGCATATCATGTATGAGAATCATGATTAAAATTGCATTGACTTGAATTAAATTTAAATTCAAGGTTTATCTTAATTATGACATATTACAATAAGAATGATACTTTATTTTTGTCATAATTTGAAAATTGATGAATTGCACTATTATTTTTTGTTATTCTCCTCGTTTTGCCAATGACAAAGGGGGAGAAAGAATTTCCAGCATGCACATCATGAAAAGAGGCAAACTTGCTAGCTTGCAATCTCAAGAAGCAAAAAGTTGCTATCTCAACAAAAGCAAGAAATACTATCTTGCGATCTCAAGCAAAAGTGCTATCTTGCCTATCTCAAGAAGCAAAACATGCTAACTTGCACATCTAGCAAATTTGATAAATTTGCATATTTCAAGAAGCAAGAGTTGCCTTCTTGAACATCTCAAAACTGCTAGCTTGTATGTTCTAAAATGTTATAAAATTTGCTAGCTTGTATGTTGTAAAACTTGCTATCTTACTACCTTGCATATCTATGATGATAGCAAAATTGCATATTGATAAAACTGGAGATTATGTTTATCATACAATGAGTTGAACTTGTATTTCCAAACATTTGATAGTTGATACTTCTCCTTTTTGTTGATGACAAAGGGGAAGAAGTATGATCATGTTATGCATGATTTGATCATGACATGTTGCTTGGATTTTTGAATCTAAGAGTTTCTATCAATATGCCATATTGATAGGGGGAGTTTGTTTAAACTCCGGGAGTTAAGGTTAACTTCGTCATCAATTGGTTGTCATCATCAAAAAGGGAGAGAATGTTGAATCTCGTATTTTGATGATGAAACCAATTGATAAGTGTTTATGTTTTAATCTGCGTTTTGAGTGAGGCAGGATGCTTCGATCAGGATGAGATAATTAAAACAGGAAGAATCATGTTGTGCTAGAGGAAAACATGTCAGAGATTGGACGTCGAGTCGGAGGATCGGTCGACGCAACAACAGAAGGCTGCGGGCCAAGGATATTGGAGTTGCGGAGTCAACTGGCTGATTGGGCAATAGGCCATAAGAGAGGACGATGCGCCGAAGAATCGGACAAATCGTCGAGGGACCAATGACATGCCAGACAACATGATTAATGCTTAGTATTACTTGTCTAGATCAAAGTATGTTTTTACATGTACAGGATTAACTATGATAGCAAGGCATAAAGCAAAATGAAGTCTTGGAGTCAATAATACAATTTCATTGGGAGTCCGAGAGTTCGTTGGAAGTCCGGACGTTCTGTCACGGACAAACTTCTAAACATGAAGTTTGATGTAATATTTATGTATGTTTGTGTCTTTTGGTATGTTCACGCTTTGCACAACATGTAGAGGGACAACCGAAGGCTTAATAGTCCCATTTTAGTTGGGTTTGGTGGCTGCTTTAGGCTTGTAAATAAAGGTTGTATCATGTGGACACTTGTGAGAAATTTTCGATCTGTAGTAGACCATTTTGACCCTTTATTATGCAACTACTCAAAGATTGTAAAGTCAGTTTGTAATTTGCATTGTCTATGAAGTGTTTCCAGGAATGTTTGCTTGTGGATCCTGAGTGAGGCATTTTCTCTAACCTATTTTCTCTTTTGTAGGTCCTAAGGGACAATGGGAGGCTTCGGGGAGGTTGACCTTTGCGGACGGACACGCAAGGGTGCCGCACAACTTAGGCAAAACTAGCTAAGTCCATGATAGATCATCAAAAATTCTATGGGAACCAACCGAGAAGTCCAAAAGCTTACCATAGAAGCTTGTCGAAACTTGCCAAGAAGATCGTCGCAAAGTCCAGGAGCTTGCCGGGAGTCCGCTGAAATATTACCGAGAGATCGTCGGAAGTTCGTTGAAAGATCGCCGGAAGAAAACTTGACTTATAGATTGTTTTTAGCTTATTAAATGTCTTAAAATTCATAGTTAGCATATAATTGAGATTAGAATTGGGCAAACCCAATTAGGGGATAGTTGGGACCAATTTTGGGCTGGTTGGGCTAAGAGAAAGGCCCAAATAATGACCAAATAGGTGAAACCATCGTGGCACAATCTCCGAGACTGTGTCAGGTAGTGGTACCGCCAGTCCGAGCGATGGTATCACCCAGCACAGTCTTCTAGTCTGTGGTACCGCTAGACTGTGCAGTGGTACCGCCCAGTGTCAGACTACAGGCGGTGGTACTGCCCAGAAGAGGCGGTGGTACTACCCATACCTTGAAATTTCGGGGGTTTGAATTTTGGGCTCCAAATTTGAATCCATTTGGGGCCTATAAATACCCCAGCTATTGCTGCATGGATTAGCAATAAATATTGAGCAAAACCCTATGATTCTAAAGTTGTAAACCTTAGAAAGTTGTGTTCCCTCCTCCCAAAGCTTAGAGAGAGTTCTAAGGGAGGTGTGAGAGGGATACCTTGTAAAAGAGGGTTATAAAAGGTTGTCTCCTAAACCTATAGAAAGGAGAAGAGGGGTGTAAAAGGGTAGTTAGTTGGTCTTTACCCATTGAAAGAAGACCGATAGTGGATGACGATGGCCTCGACGGAAGAGGAATCGGCGAAATGGATGTAGGTCACGACGATCGAACCACTCTAAAATCTGGTTTACTTTTCCTTTGAGCAATTTACTTTAAACTGCAAACTATTTTACTTGCTTACTACTTTCAATACTTTTATAAACTCGCTTTTAAGTCAAGTATATTTTCAAGATCGATTTTCAAAGAACAAAAAAATTTTAGAACCGACGTGATTTTTGCCACTGCACTAATTCATCCCACCCTCTTAGTGTCGACCCTGTTCCTAACAAACAATGGTTTTGGTAGGCTTCATATGAAAAAGATCAAAATCATGCAATAAAAGATTGACTTTAGACTTTTTAACTCGTGCCTTCGTGTGTGATTTCGAGAATATGCTAAATATCAAAAGTCGTTTCGTACAAAGAAATCCGATTGAATTCATTTTTATCTAAGGTGCAAAATAGAGCATTCATAGCTCTAGCATTTAAAGAAAACATCTTCTTCTCGAAATCATTTCAATGGTTCATTGGAAGAGAAGACATTCGAAAACCATTTTCCACATTATTCCATAAATTTAAATCCAAAGAAAGTAAAAAAACTCTCATTCGAGTTTTCCAATATATGTAGTCCATCCCATTGAACATGGGAGGACGAATGAGAGAGTGACCCTCTTGAAAGCCGAAAAGAGCCATTTCTCATTGGGTATTAAACCAAATGAGAAAACGAGGCCCTAATACCAATTGTTAGGAAAAGAGTCGGCACTAGGAGAGAGGGTGACTTAGTGCAGTAGTAAAATCACGTCAGTTTCAGAAAATTCTTTCATACGATAAAAATCGATTTCGGAAACTTAACTTGAAACAAATGTTCATAAATGTATTGAAGGTAGTAAGCAAGTAAAATGGTTTGCAGTAAAGTAAATGACAATAATAGAAATGCAAACCAGAGAACACGCCAATTTTATAGTGGTTCGGTCATCGTGACCTATATCCACTTTGCCGATTGCTCTCCGACAAGGCCACTAACATCCACTATCGGTCTTCTTTTATAGACGAAGACCAACCACCTTTTACACCCCTTTTCTCCTTTTCACTATCGGTCTTCTTTTATAGACAATAACTTCTCCTAAACAAAATTCTAAACTTAGACTAGAGGAGGGGATTTCTCAAGTGATTGCAATAACGTTTCTTCACTTTTAAACTCTCTATGCTTGTGTGTGTTAACCAGGGATGAGAGGGGTATTTATAGGCCTCAAGTTGATTCAAACTTGGAGCCTAAAAACATATCATCCCTGGTTTCCTGGGTTCGGGCGGTACCACCGCCTGTGCTGGGCAGTATCACCGCCAGTGTCAGTCTGACACTAACACTACGCTGGGTGGTACCACTACCCAGTCTGGCGGTACCATCGCCTGGCACTGGGCCACTGGGCGGTACCATCGCCTAGCACCCTGCCAGGGGTGGTACCATCGCCCAGACTAGTAGTACCACCGCCTGACATAGTTTCGAAGATTGTGCCATGATGGTACCACTTCTTAGGTCACTATTTGGGCCTTTCATTAAGCCCAACACAGTCCTTACATGGGCCCAACTGGCCCATAATTGGGTTGGCCCAATTCCAATCCCAATTACGTGCTAACTACAAAATCTAAGACATTTACTAAGCTAAATAAGTTTGTAAGTCTAGTTTCTTCCGGTGAGCTTCCAGCGATCTTCCGGCGAACTTCCGACGATCTCTCGGCAATGTTCGCGGAATCCCGGCAAGCTCTTGGACTTCACGACGATCTTCTTGGCGAGTTCCGATGAGCTTCTTTGGCAAGCTCTTGGACTTCTCTGTTGGTTCCTGTAGAACTTCCGACGAATGTTTGGACTTCCTACGAACTCTCGAATTTCCAATGAAATCACGTTTTTGACTTTGGGACTTCATTTTTCTTTATGCCTTGCTATCGTATTTAATCCTACACATGTAAAAACACACTTCGATATAGACAATCATTACTAAGCTTGAATCATATTGTCCGGCATGTCATTGGTCCATTGACGCTTCGTCCGATTCTTCGGCGTATCGTCCTCTCTTGCGGCCTATTGCCCAATCGGCTAGTTGACTCCGCAACTCCGATATCCATGGCTCAAAATCTACTCTTCTTGGCCCGATGCTCGAATCCATGGCCCGAAGCCTTCTGTCGATACATCGACTGATCCTCCGGCCCGACGTCCAATCTTCTGACATGTTTTCCTCCGACTCAACATGATTCTTCCTACTTGAATTGTCTCTCCCTGATCGAAGTATCCTGCTTCACTCAAAACACAAATCAAATCATAAATAATTATCAATTGGTTTCATCATCAAAATCTGAGATTCAACAATCTTCCCCTTTTTGATGATGACAACCAATTGATAATAGAGTTAAACTTAACTCCTGAAGTTTAAATAAACTCCCCCTATCAATATGCCATATTGATAGAACCTTGAATTCATGTTGATTTCAACTCCTTGTAAATATTCATCATGAATATTTGCAATACGTCATCATGCCTCATGATCATACTTCACCCCCTTTGTCATAAAAAAAGGAGAAGTGTAATTTTTAAATATTTGGAAATACAAGATCAACTCATGCATAATAAACATAATCTCCATTTTTATCATCATGCAAGCTAGCAAAAATTTAGCAAGTGCTACATCATATTAGAACATACAAGCCTTCAAGTTTTAGATATGCAAGGTAGTAAGATAGCATGTTCTACAACATACAAGCTAGCAAAATTTATCATCATTTTAGAAAGTGTAAGCTAGCAATTTTCTATCACTTTACAACATGCATAATCACCAAATCATCATTAATTTTAAAGATGTGCATGATTGTAAATTTTTCAAGTTTATATTTTTGCTTCTTTTGCAAAGTGCAAGCTAACAAAATTTTACATTATTTTACAACATACAAGCTAGAAATCTGACAAGTGTTACTTCTCTTTGTAGTATGAATACTGGCAAGTTTTTGAAGAATAATGCAAGATAACAAGCTAGCAAGATACAATGTTTTACATGAAGCAAGCTACATGAAGTACGTTTGCATCTTCTCTTTGGATGTGCAAGCAAGTAAGCAAGTTTTTGCATCTTCTTGACTTATGCAAGCTAGTTAGTAGGCTAGCTATCTCCCCCTTTGTCATTGTCAAAAAGAAGAGAAGAATACAATGTTGTAATTCTTTTTTCCTTTACATGAATTTTCAAATCATGACAAAGTTGAAGTATCAATCCTTTTTCAATATGTTTGTGCATCATAATAGTTTCAAATTAAAACATGCATAATTTCAAAATCTTACATTTCATCCTTACTTTATGCATGATACTAACAATATATCAATCATCATATCATACAAGATACTCAAGCATTCATAATACATCAATTTAGCAACAAATCATAGCATTTTAAATTATGATGGTATCTAAATGTCAAATTACATTGCATCCTATCATGCATGATCATAACTTCTCATTTATGTTTCATTCATATTTTTATTTCATCACATTCATTTCATCTCATCAAGAAAAATTAATTAGGTGATGAATACAAGAAATTGCATAAAAATCATATCATGAAAGATAAGATCGTGTGGATACCAAAAGGCATGATTTCTTTTGAAAAACCTCCTCTTAAATAATCAAAAGAAATTCTTAGGAGATCAAATAATAAAAGATATTCAAAAGATATTTTAAGTCATGAATTTTGAAAAATGATATTCTCTTTAGTAAATCATAAAAGAAACTTAGGAGAAAAAGATTTCAATTCATGCATATAAAATCTTGACTTAATCATATGAAATTTCAATTTATAAATCTCAAAAAATCAATATAAAACTCATTCATATTCAAATCGTCAAATCAAAATCATTTTCAAGAGATTCATAAAAAAAACATAGATAGATTCATTAATCTCTCCTTTTTAAAAAATCAATAAAGTAGAGAAATTTTTCTAGGAGACAGTGTTCCTGTTTTTAGTATTTCAATTAATATGATTGATTTCATATAAGTATGCTCAAGTTTGTCATATATGCCAAATCAAAACATGTATCATGTTTAATACCGAAGAAACCACTTTCATTATGGTAAAAATCGATAATCCATAAATCACAAGAATCATCATGCATAATTTAGAAAAATAAATTCATTAAGCATGATTTCAAATCATCTTCAATCAAAATCATCATGACAAAAAAAAAAACACATTAAACATAGGATTAATCATTAGATTTAAATCTAACATTTAGCTATATTTGCATCATTAAAACATCAAACATGATTTCATAAGGCATTTAAAATCATTTTGTTTGTTTATCATAAAACATTCAATTTTCATGATTATTTTTGAAATTACTAGAATGATAAGCATGATTCCTAATTTTTGCATTTTCATTACATTATTAAACATATAATTTTTTTAAAAAATAATTATTCTAAACTAAATTGAAATTCACTTATAAAAAGCATTATGTAATTTCAAAGTAAACTAAGGGCATTTTGATTACCTCATCGTCGAAAGCTATTAAGGCGTAGTTTGCCACCTCGCCTTTGTTGATTTTCTTTTCGTCTTCGGAGGAGCTCGATTTATCTCAAAGTGCTTCCCTCTTCTTGCATTTATTATAAGTAGTTGCATTCTTTTTGTTCTTTAATTTTTGTTTCATGAACTTTTTAAATTTCATAGTGAGGAGTTCAAGTTCACCATCACTTGAGCTTATGCTCAAGTGGTCTTCGATTGTTCTAAGTCCGAAATCCATCCTGTTCTTTGGAAGGTGGTTCTCAAGCTCTTCATGAGCTTTGCAAGTCATTTCATATGTCAATATTGAACTGAAAAGTTCTTCATGTGGAAAAATATTGAGATCTTTTGCTTCTTATATTACCCTTATTTTAGAATCCCAATTTTTAGAAAGTGAGTGTAACACTTTATTCACAAGTTCAAAATTTGAAAAATATTTGCCAAGAGCTTTTAAACCATTGACGACATCCGTAAAATGGGTATACATGTCAACAATGATTTCACTAGGCTTCTTTCAAAAAAGTTCAAAATCGTGCAATAAAAGATTGACTTTAGACTTTTTAACTCTATTTGTGCCTTCGTGTGTGATTTCAAGAATGTACCAAATATCGAAAGCCGTTTGGCACAAAGAAACTCGATTGAGTTCATTTTTATCTAAGGCACAAAATAGAGCATTCATAGCTCTACCATTTAAAGAAAATGTATTCTTCTCCAAATCATTCCAATGGTTCATTAGAAGAGAAGATATTTGAAAATCATTTTCCACAATACTTCATAAATTTAAATCCAAAGAAAGTAAGAAAACTCTCATTCGAGTTTTCCAATATGTGTAGTCTGTCCCATTGAACAAGGAAGGACGAATGAGAGAGTGACCCTCTTGAAAGTCGAAAAGAGTCATTTCTCATTAGGTATTAAACCAAATGAGAAAACGAGGCTCCAATACCAATTGTTAGGAAAAGAGTCAGCACTAAGAGGGGGGTGAATTATTGCAGCGGTAAAATCACGTCGATTTCGAAAAATTCTTTCGTATGATAAAAATCGATTTTCAGAAACTTAACTTGAAACATATGTTCGTAAATGTATTGGAGGCAGTAAGCAAGTAAAATAGTTTGTAGTAAAGTAAATGGCAATAATAGAAATGCAAACCAGAGAACACGCTAATTTTATAGTGGTTCGGTCGTCGTGACCTACATCCATTCTGCCGATTCCTCTTCCGTCGAGGCCACTGGCATCCACTATTGGTCTTCCTTCAATAGGCAAAGACTAACCACATTTTACACCCCTCTTCTCCTTTTCATTGGTTTAGAAGACAACCTTTACAAGCACTCACTCCTCCTAAATAGAATTCTAAACTTAGACTAGTGGAGGGGTTTTCTCAAGTGATTGTAACAATGTTTCTTCACTCTTAAACTCTGTAGGGATGAGAGGGGTATTTATAGGCCTCAAGTTGATTCAAACTTGGAGCCTAGAAACATCTCATCCTGGGTTTCCTGGGTTCGGGCGGTACCACCAGCAATGTTAGTCTAACACTGGCACTACGTTGGGCGGTACCACCGCCTAGCACTAGGCCATTAGGCGATACCCCCACCCAGACTAGCGGTATCATCGCTTGGCACCCTGCCAAGGGCAGTACCACCACCTGACATAGTCTCGAAGATTGTGCCACGACGGTGCCACTTCTTGGGTCATTGTTTGGGCCTTTCATTGGGCCCAACATAGTCCTTACATGGGCCCAACTGGCCCAGAATTGGGTTGGCCCAATTCCAATCCTAATTACGTGCTAACAATGAAATCTAAGACATTTACCAAGCTAAACAAGTCCGTAAGTATAGTTTTTTCCGGTGAGCTTTTGGCGATCTTCCGACGATCTTTCGACAATGTTCTAGCGGACTCCTAACAAGCTCTTGGACTTTACGATGATCTTCTTGGCGAGTTTCGATGAGCTTCTTTGGCAAGCTCCTGGACTTCTCGGTTGGTTCCTATAGAACTTCCGATGAACGTCTAGACTTTCTACGAATTCTCGAACTCCCAATGAAATCACATTCTTGACTCCAGAACTTTATTTTGCTTTATGCCTTGCTATCGTAGTTAATCCTGCATATGTAAAAACACACTTTGATCTAGACAATTATTACTAAGCTTGAATCATGTTGTTCGGTATGTCATTGGTCCATCGATGCTTCGTCCGATTCTTCGGCGCATTGTCCTCTCTTGCGGCCTATTGCCCAATTGGCCAATTGACTCTGTAACTCTGATATTCATGGCTCAATATCCACTCTTCTTGGCTCGATGCCCGAATCTATGGCCCGAAGCCTTTTGTTGATATGTTGACCGATCCTCCGGCCCGACGTCTAATCTTCTGACATGTTTTTCTCCAGCCCAACATGATTCTTCCTGCTTTAATTGTCTCTCCCTGATCGAAGTATCCTACGTCACTCAAAACGCAGATCAAATCATAAATAATTATTAATTGGTTTCATCATCAAAATATGAGATTCAATAGACTCCACTCTTGCTTAGTGTTACATGTTAGGCTCCATGACTCTTGAGTTACAGAGACAACATGAAAAGATGGATGCCAGATCCATTCTCCTACATGTCCGCAAACTGTTTGAGGAATAGGGAAGGACTTAGCGATATGAGATATCTAAGAGCCTCTTCTGTGCTAGGATGACTAAGGGTACACCGGTTCATAACCATGTCCTAAAGATAATTGAGTGAATAAAGAAACTCACTGGTCTAGGAATAATCCTAGAGAATAACCTATGTGGATCTTGTGCTTCAGTCCCTACCAGATTCATTTTCACAGTTCATAATGAATTTTAATATGAACAAGCTTGAGATGACTCTCCCGGAGCTCCTCAATATGTTAAGAGAGGCAGAGAGCACTATCAAGAAAGATAAGCCAATTCTCTACACTAGTGAGACCAGAAAGAAAAGGAAAGTAGAAAAGTCCCTTAAGAAGGGCAAGGGCAAAGGTTGCTAAGAAAGACCCAGCAAAAGACAATGACCAGTGCTTCCATAATGGAAAAGATGGGCACTGGAAGAGGAACTACAAAGAATACCTTGCAGAGAGGGCGAAACGGAAGCTTAGAGAAGCTTCAAGTACATTCATGATTAGTCTCCATTTGTCAAACTCTTATGATAATACATGAGTATTGGATACCGATAGTGCTTATCATATTTGTAATTTGTTGCAGGTTCTAGCAAGGCTTAGGAGACTGGCGAGAGGCAAGATGTGTTGGGAACGGGGTCGGCACTAAGAGGGGGGGTGAATTAGTGTAGTGGTAAAATAACATCGGTTCTGAAAACTTTTCGTATGATAAAAACTGATTTCGATGAAAAGCCATTTCATAAAGATAATAACTTTGAAAGCGTATGTAAGAGAGTAGTGGATGTAAAGAGCAAGTAAGGAGGTTTGCAGTTAACGAAAATTATCAAAGAAATGCAAACCAGATTTTAGAGTGGTTCGATCGCCATGACCTACATCCACTTCGCCATTCCTCTTCCGTCGAGTCCACCGGCATCCACTATCGTTCTTTCTTTAATAGGCAAAGATCAACCTCCTTCTTACACCCCTCTTCTCCTTTTACCGGATTTAGGATACAACCCTTACAAGCACTCACTCCTCCTAAACAGAATTCTAAACTTAGAGGAGGGGATTTCTTAAGTGATTGCAACAGTGTTTCTTCACTTTTAAACTCTTTGTGCTTATGTAGTTTAACCAGGGATGAGAGGGGTATTTATAGGCTTCAAGTTGATTCAAACTTGGAGCCTAAAAACATCTCATCCTGGGTTTCCTAGGCACGGGCGGTACCACCGCCTGCGCTGGGTGGTACCACCGCCAGTGTTAGTCTGACACTTACACTGCGCTGGGCGGTACCACCACCCAGTCTAGTAGTACCATCGCCTAGGGGGCTGTGCTAGGCAGTACTACTCCCCAGACTGGTGGTACCACCACCTGCAGCCTCTCGGAGGCTGTGTTTGGGTGGTACCACCACCCAGACCGACGATACCACCGCCTGACATAGTCTCGGGGACTGTGCCATGACGGTGTCACCTCTTAGGGCACTGTTTAGGCCTCTTTATTGGGCCCAACACAGCTCTTACATGGGCCCAACTGGCCCATAATTGGGTTGGCTCAATTTCAATCCTAATTACATGCTAACTATGAAATCTAAGACATACTTAAGCTAAACAAGTCCGTAAGTCTCGGTTTCTTCCGACGAGCTTCTGGTGATCTTCCGATGATCTCTTGGCAATGTTCCAGTGGACTCCCGGTAAGCTCCTGGACTTCACGACGATATTCTTGGTGAGTTCCGATGAGCTTCTCTGGCAAGCTCTGAGACTTCTCAGCCGGTTTTGACAGAATTTCCGACGAACGTCCAGACTTCCGACGAACTCTCGTACTCCAAACGTAATCACGTCCTTGACTCCGGGACTTCATTTTGCTTTATGCCTTGCTATCGTAGTTAATCCTACACATGTAAAAACACACTTCTATCTAGATAATTAATACTAAGCATTAATCATGTTGTCCAGCATGTAATTGGTCCCTCGATGCTTTGTCTGATTCTTCAGCGCATTGTCCTCTCTTGTGGCCTATTGCCCAATCAGCCAATTGACTCAACAACTCCGATATCCTAGGCGCAATATCCGCTCTTCTTGGCCCGATGCCCGAATCCATGGCCTGAAGCCTTTTGTCGATACGTCGATCGATCCTCCTGTTGAATCTCGGATTTTGATGATGAAGTCAATTGTCATTTGTTATCTAATCTATATGCTGAGATAAGTGTGCAGGATTAACTACGATAAAAGTAAGATATGCAGCAGGAGTTGCGCCGGAGTCAAGACAATGATCACGTTGGGAGTTCGAGAGTTCGACAGAAGTTCGGACAGTCATCGGAGGTTCTACGGGAACAAATCAGATAAGTTCATAAGCTTGCCAAAGAAGCTCGTCGGAACTTGCCAAGTGAATCATCACAAGTCCAGGAGTTTGCCGGAAGTCCGCAGGAGCATCACCGAGGGTTCATCGGATGATCGACGGAAGTTCGCCGGAAGCTCGCCGGAAGAAGCGATTAACGCGTCGGAGCAAGTTGCAATAAATGTCTTAGGGAATATCGTAGTTAGCACAATGATTAAGTTGAAAATGGGAGGTGATCCCATTAACTGAATCTTGGGGCAATTGGGCCCCTGAAAAACCCAAATTGGGCCGAATGGATCAACCCATTCGGACCCTGATTTCTGCCAGGCGGTGGAACCGCCCAAGGCAGGAGGTTGCACCGCTTGGGATCAATCTTCGAGCGAGACTGGGAGGTGCAACCGCTCCAGCCAGGCGGTGGCACCGCCTGGGCTCAGTCTCCGAGCGAGACTGGGCGGTGCAACCTCCCCTGACAGGAGGTGGCACCGCTTGAGCTCGGTCTTCGAGCTTTGTCAGGCGGTGCAACCGCATCAGTCAGGAGGTGCAACCGCCTGAGCTCGGTCTTTGAGCTCTGGCAGGAGGTGCAACCGCCCCTGATAGGAGGTGGCACCGCCTAGAGGCTCAATCTTCGAGCTTTGCAAGGTGGTGCAATCGCTCCAGTCAGGAGGTGCAACCGCCTGATCCCGGAATTCCGGGAATTGATAGTTTTGAGCTCCAAATTTGAATTGGGTTGGGGCCTATAAATACCCCACCCATTCAGCACTGAAAGGGTATGAACTTACGCCGAAATCTTGATCTTTTTCTATGATTCTTAGAGCTCAAAATTGTTGTAAAGGCTAAAAGTTCTCTCTCTTTTCTTCCAAGTTCTGAGTTGTAAAGAGAGGAGAGAAAATTCTGTAAGGGTTGTCTCCTAAGCCCATCAAAAGGAGTGAAACTGTAAAAGGGTGGTTGGCCTTCACCCATTGAAGGAAGGCCTCTAGTTGACGTCGGTGACCTCGTCGGTGGAGGAAGCCAAAAGTGGAGTAGGTCAAGATTGACCGAACCACTCTAAATCTCGGTTTGCATTTACTTTGAGCATCTTATCTTTACTGCAAACCTCCTCAATAGCTTACTGCCTTCTGTGTTTTTATGAACGTGTTTCAAAGTTCAGTGCTTTCCGAATCGGGGTTTAAGACGCAACTCAGTTTTATCGTACGAACGTCGTATTTCAGTTTGCGCTTACGTTCTGATTTCCATTATAACTACAAACTGCCTTTATATCTTTGCTGTATCTTTCCTAGTCAAAAGTTGAAGTGATTTACAAATCGGCTTTCTTACCAAAATCACTTCTATCGAACGAACGCAGGTTTCGAATTTAATCGCAGAAGGTTTTCCGCTGCACTAATTCCCCCCCCCCCCCCCCCCTCTTAGTGCTCTTGATCCTAACAATTGGTATCAGAGCGGGGTTAACTCTCTAACGGATTAAAACCCAAGAGAGATGGCATACGCCGGAAACCAAGAGGGCCATTCTATTACACGTCCACCCATGTTCAATGGGACGGACTGCACCTATTGGAAGACCCGAATGGGGATCTTTCTTATTTCTATGGATTTTAAACTTTGGAATCTTGTCGAAAATAGATTTTTGAAGTCTTCTCTTCCAATGATCGAATGGAATGAATTGGAGAAGAAGGCTTTCGCTCTTAATGCAAATGCTATGAATGCCTTATTTTGTGCACTTGATAAAAACGAATTTAACCGTGTTTCGACTTGTGAAACCGCATTTGATATTTGGCACACACTCGAAGTGACTCACGAAGGCACAAGTAGAGTGAAAGAGTCAAAAATCAATCTTCTGTTATATTCTTTCAAACTTTTCCGGATGAAACCAAGTGAGACCATTGGCGACATGTTTATACTGAAATTGCTTTTATACCGAATCAGCTTTTATAGTGGTTTACGAATCAGCTTTTAAAGTGGGTTTCTGCTAGGTATCTTTCAAAGGAATCAATCTGGGAAATTTCAACAAGAACATACCACTCTGCAGCTTGGAAAGGAATTTTAAAGGCAAGGAATTGGCTAATCAAACACATTTCGTATGCAATCTCTTCTGGAACTAGTACTAATATGTGGTACGATCCTTGGGTGAATGGGAAGAGTATATTTCAATTATATGGCGACAGAATACGAAAAGATCTTGGGGCTCCCAAAGATTGGAAGGTTTCCGAGTTCATTGCTAACGGTACCTGGTGTCTCCCTAATCCTATTTCTCCCGAAATGTTATCACTTTGGCCGACTATCATAGCTATTCCAATCAGGAACAACTCTTCAGATATACTTATTTGGCCTCATGACAATGGCAAATTTAGTGCCACATCCGCATGGAATCAAATTAGGTAAAGAAATAACAAGTGGGTCCCAAGCAGTTGGACATGGGATCGACCGGGATCACAAAGACACTCCTTATGTACATGGCAGGCCCTTCTCAATAAACTACCTACAATAAACAATATGAAAGAAGAGGTATCTATCATGTTAACCGATGCTCCCTTTGTTTACAACAAGAAGAAACTGTTGACCACCTCTATTTTGCTTGTGATTATACAAAATGGATATGGAAGGAGATTCTCCAGCGATTTTGTCACGCCCCTTAAAATATCGACAATATTTAAAATTTTTCATCACAACTAACCCTGGATCCAAACAAAAATTTGAGGTCACTAAGAAAACATTCTGATCAAAATTTCACTTCTATAATCTACCAATTCATAACCCTGTGTAATTCACAAACAAAGCACACATCACTCGATAATTCATACAATCTGAACTCAACTCATCAAAATAAAAACTACAATATAAATCCACAAGTGGGGAAATCTATGCGGTCACCACAATCATCGATTTGCCATAAGTTCATATCATTGCATGTATTTAACTTAACATTCCAAAACCCTATACATGAGGGATCGTTTAACTTACACAAAATCCACAGGTTTAGATTCATAGTCACATTTCATTAGATGCAAGGTAGCTTATACAACAACTACATATATGCTAACAAAAGTTCTGCCCAACGTCTTCTAAAATTTCCACTCCCTCAGCCCAATCTTAACATTTAAGCAAGCGATACGCTATCCTGAAAAATTTATCAACAAACGGGGTGAGCATAAAGAGCTCAGCAAGTGACTAACATATCCGTATCAAAATAGTACAATTTCCAAAGAGATACAGTTTCAAAACACAAAGCAGAATATATGATTTCGTAAACATAATATCATTAGGAGCAGAAACATAATTGTCCTTTCAATCTTACATATTTAGTTCCTGACAGATGGGGCATAGAGTAATTGGAGCATATAAGAAACAAGGAAACATATCGGAGCTTATCAATGGCATATGAAATGTTCCAAAGAATATCAACGGCATATGGAACATTACGAAGCAAAATCAACAGTGAATGAAGCATTTCCGAGCATATCAAACACAAATATCGTACAGAAGCGCAAACGTCGTCCTTGACGTTGCAATCTTATCATTCTTATCCAGAGCATGAACAGAAATAACTCACCAAAACTCTGGATGTCATATCAATCATATAGAGGGTGTAGTGGGATCTCAGTCAGAATGTGATTCATCCATTTCTGAATGACCACCTGACAAAAGTCTCCCACGTCTGGGAGCTCCATCCACCCACGTATAGGTGAAGTCAAAGGGGGCCGGCAGAGCATCGCAGGCTCTAAGCACATACCCACATAGCGGGCAACAAGCGCATATCCCACATAGCGGGACCCCACATAGCGGGCAATAAGCGCATATCCTTTACCATTTCTGGCAAAGGTCCAGACAATCCCACACACCAGAGTACAAAAGGGCAGTTTCAACAATAAGTAGCATATATCGGAAGCACACGCGGAACAACGAAGCTTACATGTGCCTTTTTAAGAACAATATGACGCAAAGAACAAATCTCTCACAAATGTATTCATATAAGAAAGGAAAATGGAAGCAAGAGTGTACAGGGAATCCAATTATATTTAGCTCAATTCAAATAAGAAGGTTAGACGAATTCAAGTATCCAAAGGAATGGAGCAGAATACGCGAAATCGACCAAAGCTCGATTTCGGACAGAATTCCAGTGGCACATCAATCAAATATTTCAGAATAACAATTATGCTCCAATACCCATAAGAAGGCTATGGTCGAATCATATATCAATCTATATTCTGATGGAACAGATTTCATATTAAACAGGGCTCCCAACACAGAGTTACCTCTGATTTGGTAACACAAGGTCAAAATCACAATCACTATCTTGCAGAATTTATAGGGTCGGATTCAACAGATAATAGGGTGGGCAATTGAACTCCAAAATTTTCAAGCTATATGTCAAAAGAAAGATTTTCAAGTCTAGTTTTAAATAAAATCAGTTTGGTACAAATCAGAATTTTCAACAGGAAGTTATAGGCATTTTAGTATCAAAAGGTCAGAAATCTTGAACCCTGTTTTACAGCGTCTATAGGCTCATTTGAAAGAGATGTTTGGGTAAGTATTCGGTGTCCAAAATTTACAAAATCGGTGTCAAAAGAAAGATATAAGAGTCTAATTTCAATCAAAATAGTTCTTGCCTAAATTCACATTTTGTACTAAAACCTATAGCTGAAACAGTGTATAGGGGTCAGTTTACCGAAAATATTTCAGAATCCATGGTTCTATGTCAAAAGAGAAACATATCAGTTTCTAAATAGAAATCTTTCAATTTATTTTGGATCAACATAAAAACAGAGTCTAATACTACTGTGAGATGGGGTTAGAACACTTGCCTTTGAAAATTTTGACCCGAAGTGAAAAGATTAAAGCAAGAACCCTAAAAGCCCCAATTTTTGTTTCTCTTCTTCTTCTTCTTTCTTTCCCTGATCACCCACGAGCTGCCTTCTCTGCTTCCTTAAGAATGAAGGTAGAGAAGCTTAAGCGGTGGGATTTGTCATTTGGTGCATTTTGCAGTTTAGTCCTTGTTTTTATCATATTCACGATTAGGTCCTTAGGGTTTACATATAGGTCCTCAGATTCTTTTCTTTTTTTTTTTTGAACAGATCTCCCAAATCTTAAAAATAAGTTACCTCTGATTCATACTCTATTTCTTTTGTCAATTAAAATAGATGCTTACATTATCACCAGAAATTTATACGAACATTCGGAAATGAGGGGTGTTACACTCTCCCCCCCTTAAAAGAAAAATTTAGTCCTCTAAATTTATCGTACCTCTATTCGATGATAAGACGAGGATACACCTTTTTCATTTCCTCTTCTAGCTCCCAAGTTGTCTCCTCTCCAGAATGATGTCTCCAAATTACTTGAACCAGTGGGATGACCCGATTCCTTAGGACTTTTTCTTTCTTATCAATAATCTGAATAGGCTCTTCCACATAGGATAAATCTTTATCGATCTCCACCAGCTCATACTTAATGATGTGAGAAGGGTCATACATATACTTTCTAATCATCGAGACATGAAATATATCATGGACATGGCTCAATGCTGGTGGCAAGGCAATCCTGTATGTGACAGAACCAACCCTCTCAAGAACCTCAAAAGGTCCAATAAATCTTGGGCTTAATTTTCCTTTCTTCCCAAACCTCATAATGCCTTTGGAAGGGGAGACTTTTAAGAATACAAAATCTCCAATTTCAAACTCAATATCTCGTCTCCTAGTGTCGGCATAACTCTTTTGACGACTCTGAGCAGCTTTTAACCTTTTCCTTATAACTTGAATTTTCTCGGTAGTTTCTTGTACCTTGTCCGGTGCTAACAACTTTCTGTCTCCAACTTCCTCCCAACCTATAGGTGTTATGCATTTTCGCCCATATAGAGCTTCATAAGGAGCCATATGAATACTTGAATGATAACTATTATTATACGTGAACTCAACAAGTGAAATATCCTTATCCCATTCACCTTTCCAATCCATAACATAGGTCCTAAGCAAATCCTCAAGTATTTGAATTGTTCTTTCTGACTGACCATCAGTTTGAGGATGATATGCAGTACTAAACTTGACTTTAGTGCCCATATATTCCTGTAATCTTCTCCAGAATCTAGAGAGAAATCTGGAGTCTCTATCAGAGATGATCTCCTTTGGAATACCATGAAGTCTTACTATTTCATTAACATATAAATCTGCAAGTCTATCAAGCGAATAAGTCATATTAATCGGTAGGAAATGTGCAGATTTTGTTAACCTATCAATGATAACCCAAATAGCATCATGCTTCCTCGAGGTTCTGGGTAGTCCCGAAACAAAGTCCATAGTAATACATTCCCATTTCCATTCAGGAATAACTAAAGGTTGCAGTAACCCTCCAGGTCTTTGGTGTTCTACTTTGATTTGCTGACACGTCAAACATTTTGAAACATACATTGCAATTTCCTTCTTCATGCCTTCCCACCAATAATGACTTTGAAGATCTCTATACATCTTAGTGCTCCCAGGGTGTAGGGTGTACTTTGAAGTATGACTTTCAGTTAGGATTTGATTCTTGATATCTAGTTCATTTGGTACACATACTCTCTCCCCAAATCTCAATAGGCCATCTTTTGAAATTTGAAATTGTGGCTTCAATCCTTTTTCTACTTCACTCCTCAAGTAGATTAAATGTGTATCTCGTAATTGTCCTTCCTTAATTTGTTGCATAAGATCAGACTGCACTTGAATGGAGGCCATCAAAATCATCGAGTCTTGCTCTTTCCTCAAAGCTTTCAAATCAAAATTTTCTTCTATTAGCTTCCATTGCTTCACGACCAGACTAGCCATAAAACTTGTAGATTTCCTACTAAGTGCATCAGCTACAACATTGGCCTTGCCTGGGTGATAACGGATGGCACAATCATAATCCTTCAGAAGTTCTATCCATCTTCGCTGCCTCATGTTCAACTCTTTCTGAGTGAAAATATATTTTAAACTCTTGTGATCAGTGAAAATTTCAAACTGTCGACCATACAAATAATGTCTCCAAATCTTTAGAGCAAAAATGATTGCTGCTAATTCCAAATCATGAGTTGGATAATTCAATTCATAACCTTTAAGTTGCCTAGAAGCATAAGCATTTACTCTCCCTTCCTGCATCAAAACACATCCTAGGCCCTTTCTTGAAGCATCAGTATAAACTACAAATCCCTCACTACCACTTGGAATAGTGAGAATAGGGGCACTAGTCAATCTTCTTTTTAATTCTTGAAAGCTTTGCTCACAATCATCACCCCATACAAATTTCATATTCTTCTTAGTGCGTTTGGTGAGAGGTTGAGCAATTCGAGAAAATCCCTCCACAAATCTCCTGTAATAACCTGCCATGCCCAAGAAACTTCTAACCACTATTACATTTGTTGGTACTTCCCATTCAACTACAGCTTCTATTTTTCTTGGATCAACAGATATACCCTTCCCTGAAATCACATGGCCTAAGAAAGCAACTTCATTCAACCAAAATTCACATTTGCTGAACTTCGCATACAACTTCTTTTCTCTTAGTATGGACAACACATCTCTCAAGTGTTCCTCATGCTCCTAATTACTCTTTGAATACACCAATATGTCATCAATAAATACAATTACACAGATATCCAAGAGCGGTTGAAATATCCTATTCATTAGTTCCATAAAAGTTGCAAGGGCATTTGTCAAACCAAAAGGCCCTCCTCTGACCATATCGAGTTCTGAAAGCTGTTTTTGAAATATCCTCCTCTTTGATCTTCAACTGATAGTAACCTGACCTCAGGTCAATCTTAGAGAATACTTGTGCACCCTGCAGTTGATCAAACAAATCATCAATTCTAGGTATGGGATATTTGTTTTTGATGGTCACCTGATTCAATTGTCTATAATCAATACAAAGCCTCAATGTTCCATCCTTCTTCTTCACTAATAGTACCGGAGCACCCCATGGGGATACACTGGGTCGTATGAAACCCTTATCTAATAACTCTTGCATTTGCTTCTTTAATTCTTCTAGCTCGAGTGGTGCCATTCTGTAGGGAGGCTTAGATATTGGGGTTGTACTGGGGACTAGATCAATAGCAAATTCGCCCTCTCTATCTAGAGGTAAACCAGGCAGGTCATCTGGGAATACATCAGGGAATTCTTTAACCACTGAAATTTCATCTAGGTGGGTTTCCTGATTTGAATGCTCCTTTACACACACCATATAACAAAAACAACCTTTCTGCATAAGACGATAAGCTTGAAGTGCTGATATTAAGCAAGGAGGCAAATCATGCTTAATGCCCTCAAAGAAAAATATAGGCTGATCTGGTATGCAAAAAGTAATTATTTTTTTATAACAATCAATACTAGCGTGATTTGAAGATAACCAATCCAAGCCAAGTATAATATCAAAACTCTGTATCTCTAGGAGAATCAAATCAGCAAAAAGTTCATGGTCTCCAATAGAGATCAAACAAGATGGGTAGACTAAGTTTGTTGCCAATGAATCTCCAACAGCAGTTGTAACATATAACATATAATCCAGGGGTTTAGGTAGAATATCCAAGTGACAAGCAAAGTATTGTGAAACAAACGATAAGTTGGAGCCGGGATCAAACAAAACTTTTGCATTTATTTTAGAAACATGAAGAATACCTTCCACCACTGATTTAGAAGCTTTAGAATCTTGTTCAGTGATAGCGTACACTCTAGCGTGAGCTGAAGGTCTAGGAGACAGTGGCTCCTTTTTCCTGTTCAGTGGGCAATCTCTTAGTTGATGACCTACCTTTCCACAACCAAAACATGCTCCAGTCACCCGAAAACACCGACTTGTTTCATGATTTAATCCGCATTTTGCACATAACTGAGTCCTCCCCAATGGTTTCCTTTTCTCAAATCCAGATGTCTTAAACCTCTTGTTATTATCTTCATACTCATTTTCTCTCCTGCTTTTGCTAGTAAATTTGTCTCTTTTGTTCTTGCCAATGATTTCTTGAATTTCCTCCATGTCTCTTTCAATTTTCAAAGCTCTTTCTACCGTATCAGCATATGTTTGTAATTTTAAAGCTGACATTCGGCTTCTTATTGCTGGCCTTAATCCCCTTTCAAACCTTCTTGCTTTTCTAGATTCATCATCAGTCATATGTGTGGCAAACCTGGAGAGCTCAGTGAATTTAGATTCATACTTTGTAACCGTCAAACTTCCCTGGATAAGATTCAAGAACTCCAATTCTTTTTGCTCTCTCGTACAATCTGGAAAATATTTATCGTTAAACTTTTCTTGGAATAACTTCCATGTCATTGGCTCATGTTTGATTTCAGACATCCTCTTAATCATTCTCCACCAGTGTTCAGCTTCTCCTTCCAGCATAAAGGTGGCAAGAAAAACCTTTCGTTCATCAGAGTAACTTAAGGCATCAAATATTTTCTCTATCTGCATCATCCATCGTTCCGCCACCATTGGATCAGACTCACCACTGAAACTGGGAGGACTAAGCTTCTTAAACTGTCTAATTCCCAACCCCGTTTGGTTTGATGTCTCTGTTCCATCATTACTTCCTTGTTGGACAGGTTGTTGTTGTTGTTGCATCACTTGTGCCATAGTCTCCAAAGTTTGCATGATACCACTCAATTGATCAGCAGTAGATGCAACAGGAGAACCAGATGATCTCGTCATCCTCGCTTCCTAAAACATCAAAAGAAAATTTTCTTTGATCAATCTCTAAATGATAGTCAATAAACCTAAAAAAAAAATGATATTCTTAGTGATTCTCAAATCATGCTCTGATACTACCTCTGTCACGCCCCTCAAAATATCGACAATATTTAAAATTTTTCATCACAACTAACCAAGGATCCAAACACAAATTTGAGGTCACTAAGAAAACATTCTGATCAAAATTTCACTTATATAATCTACCAATTCATAACCCTATGTAATTCACAAACATAGCACACATCACTCGATAATTCATACAATCTGAACTCAACTCATCAAAATAAAAACCACAATATAAATCCACAAGTGGGGAAATCTATGCAGTCACCACAATCATCGATTTGCCATAAGTTCATATCATTGCATGTATTTAACTTAACATTCCAAAACCCTATACATGAGGGATCCTTTAACTTACACAAAATCCACAGGTTTAGATTCATAGTCACATTTCATTAGATGCAAGGTAGTTTATACAACAACTACATATATGCTAACAAAAGTTCTGCCCAACGTCTTCTAAAATTTCCACTGCCTCAGCCCAATATTAATATTTAAGCAAGCGATACGCTATCCTGAAAAATTTATCAACAAACGGGGTGAGCATAAAGAGCTCAGTAAGTGACTAACATATCCATATCAAAATAGTACAATTTCCAAAGAGATACAGTTTCAAAACACAAAGCAGAATATACGATTTCGTAAACATAATATCATTAGGAGCAGAAACATAATTGTCCTTTCAATCTTACATATTGGGTTCCTGACAGATAGGGCATAGAGTAATTGGAGCATATTAGAAATAAGGAAACATATCGGAGCTTATTAATGGCATATGAAATGTTCCAAAGAATATCAACGGCATATGGAATATTACGAAGCAAAATCAACAGTGAATGAAGCATTTCAGAGCATATCAAACACAGATATCGTACAAAAGCTCAAACGTCGTCCTTGACGTTGCAATCTTAGTATTCTTATCCAGAGCATGAACAGAAATAACTCACCAAAACTCTGGATGTCATATCAATCATATAGAGGGTGTAGTGGGATCTCAGTCAGAATGTGATTCATCCATTTCTGAATGACCACCTGACAAAAGTCTCCCACGTCTGGGAGCTCCATCCACCCACGTCTAGGTGAAGTCAAAGGGGGCCGGCAGAGCATCGCAGGCTCTAAGCACATACCCACATAGCGGGCAACAAGCGCATATCCCACATAGCGGGACCCCACATAGCGGGCAATAAGCGCATATCCTTTACCATTTCTGGCAAAGGTCCAGACAATCCCACACACCAGAGTACAAAAGGGCAGTTTCAACAATAAGTAGCATATATCGGAAGCACACGCGGAACAACGAAGCTTACATGTGCCTTTTTAAGAACAATATGACGCAAAGAACAAATCTCTCACAAATGTATTCATATAAGAAAGGAAAATGGAAGCAAGAGTGTACAGGGAATCCAATTATATTTAGCTCAATTCAAATAAGAAGGTTAGACGAATTCAAGTATCCAAAGGAATGGAACAGAATACGCGAAATCGACCAAAGCTCGATTTCGGACAGAATTCCAGTGGCACATCAAACAAATATTTCAGAATAACAATTATGCTCCAATACCCATAAGAAGGCTATGGTCGAATCATATATCAATCTATATTCTGATGGAACAGATTTCATATGAAACAGGGCTCCCAACACAGAGTTACCTCTGATTTGGTAACACAAGGTCAAAATCACAATCACTGTTTTGCAGAATTTATAGGGTCGGATTCAACAGATGATAGGGTGGGCAATTGAACTCCAAAATTTTCAAACTATATGTCAAAAGAAATATTTTCAAGTCTAGTTTCAAATAAAATCAGTTTGGTACAAATCAGAATTTTCAACAGGAAGTTATAGGCATTTTAGTATCGAAATGTCAGAAATCTTGAACCCTGTTTTACAGCGTCTATAGGCTCATTTGAAAGAGATGTTTGGGTAAGTATTCGGTGTCCAAAATTTACAAAATCAGTGTCAAAAGAAAGATATAAGAGTCTAATTTCAAACAAAATAGTTCTTGCCTAAATTTACATTTTGTACTAAAACTTATAGCTGAAACAGTGTATAGGGGTCAGTTTACCGAAAATATTTCAGAATCCATGGTTCTATGTCCAAAGAGAAACATATCAGTTTCTAAAGAGAAATCTTTCAATTTATTTTGGATCAACATAAAAACAGAGTCTAATACTACTGTAGGATGGGGTTAGAATACTTGCCTTTGAAAATTTTGACCCGAAGTGAAAAGATTAAAGCAAGAACCCTAAAAGCCCCAATTTTTGTTTCTCTTCTTCTTCTTCTTCTTCTTCTTCTTCTTCTTCTTTCTTTCCCTGATCACCCACGAGCTGCCTTCTCTGCTTCCTTAAGAACGAAGGCAGAGAAGCTTAAGCGGTGGGATTTGTCATTTGGTGTATTTTGCAGTTTAGTCCTTTGTTTTTATCATATTCACGATTAGGTCCTTAGGGTTTACATATAGGTCCTCAGATTCTTTTCTTTTTTTTTTTTGAACAGATCTCCCAAATCTTAAAAATAAGTTACCTCTGATTCATACTCTATTTCTTTTGTCAATTAAAATAGATACTTACATTATCACTAGAAATTTATACGAACATTCGGAAATGAGGGGTGTTACAGATTTGAACTCAATAGACTACCGCAACCAAACTTGCACCAAGAACTAGGCGACCTTATGCAATGTTTCTCAAGAAAAGGGCCTCTTACACAATTGGCAAAGGTTACTTTCAGATGCGCTATTTGGTGGATGTGGAAGGAGCGATGTAATATAATCTTTGAATGTCAACACACAAACAATGCTCAGCTCTTGAAAGAGATTATTAGAGACTCAAGATCCTATATGGAGCATTATCTCAAAACCGAGCACTTCACCCGAAGAGAAAAAGATATTTTTATCAAATTTAATTTTGCTATTAGCTAAAGATCATAGGAATGATGCCAAATAATGTACCCACAGGTAGTTATAGTCTACAGCATGTGTAGTCATAACTATCGCATTCGCACTCTATGAGTTACTTGGCTTTGTCTATGACTTGTATAGATAAAGCTATTTGTAGAAACTTTACACATAATCAATTTACTTTTACTTACCAAAAAAAAAGCTTTTAAAGTGGTTTACGAATCAGCTTTTATACCGAAATCGCTTTTATCGTACGAACGTTGTATTTCAGTTTGCACTTATATTCTAATTTCCATCATAACTACAAACTGCATTAATATCTTTGCTGCATCTCTCCTAGTCAAAAGTTGAAGTGATTTATGAATCGGCTTTCTTACCAAAATCACTTCTATCGAACGAACGCAGGTTTCGATTTTAATCGCAGAAGGTTTTCCGCTGCACTAATTCACCCCACCCCCTCTTAGTGCTCTTGATCCTAACAATTGGTATCAGAGCGGGGTTAACTCTCTAACGGATTAAAACCCAAGAGAGATGGCATACGCCGGAAACCAAGAGGGCCATTCTATTACACATCCACCCATGTTCAATGGGACGGACTACACCTATTGGAAGACCCGAATGAGGATCTTTCTTATTTCTATGGATTTTGAACTTTGGAATCTTGAACTTTGGCACACACTCGAAGTGACTCACGAAGGCACAAGTAGAGTGAAAGAGTCAAAAATCAATCTTCTGTTACATTCTTTCGAACTTTTCCGGATGAAACCAAGTGAGACCATTGGCGACATGTTTACCCGTTTCACAGATGTTGTCAACGGTCTAAAAGGACTCGGAAAAAGTTTTTCGGATTTTGAGCTCGTAAATAAGATTCTAAGATCCCTTCCTAAGAGTTGGGATCCTAAAGTTACTACTATTCAAGAGGCGAAAGATCTAAGCAACTTCTCTCTTGAAGAACTAATCGGGTCATTAATGACCTACGAGATGACTTGAAAAGCTCATGAAGAGCAAGAAGACATCCTTCCAAAGAACAGGAAGGATATGGCACTTAGAACTTCAGAAGACCACTTGAGAGAAAACTCAAGTGATGTGGACTATGACGACGACTTGACACTTCTAACAAGAAAATTTAAAAAATTCATTAAAAGAAACAAGTTTAAGAATGACGCAAAAAATAAACTTGAACCCAAGAAGGACCAAGTTATTTGCTATGAGTGCAAAAAGCCGAGACACTACAAGAGTGATTGTCCCTAAGCCAAAAAGAGAACATCAAAGAAGAAGGCGCTCAAAGCAACGTGGGATGACTCGAGCGCGTCCGAAGAAGAGGAGTCCAACACCGAGCAAGTTGCTCACTACGCCTTAATGGCCATCGGAGAGGAGGTAACGAATTTAATAGATGCAAATTTATTATTTGATGAATTATTAAATGCCTTCCATGACTTATTTGATGAATGCAAGATTATTAGTAGAAAATATAAATTGCTAAAAAAGGAGCATGACAGTCTTACTTGTAATTTTGATAAGTTAAAAGCTGAATATCATGATAGTTTAGGCTCATGCATAAAATGCCATGATTTAGAAACTCTCCAAAAGGAAAACTTACTACTTAAGGACGCCTTGAAGAAATTCGAGGTTGGTGGCAAGTTATTGAACATGATCATTGCAAACAAGGGTCACGTTCCCAAAAGAAGTGGAATTGGATTTGTGAGAAGTCCTCACCAAAATTCAACCACCTTCATAAAAGGCCCCATCTTACATGTTCGACACCAAAGCAAATGCAACTTTTGTTGCAAACTTGGACACAAAACGCATTATTGTACATTCAAGAAAATTAGTCCGAATAAATTAATTTGGGTTCCCAAAGGAACCATGACAAATTCTATGCAACATGATAAATAATATAGATCTATTTTTGAGGCACCCAAAAGCAAATGGGTTCCTAAAAATCATCCTTTCCTGTAAAGACATAAAAAATTATTATAAGCTGGAGCAAGAAATAATATCCTGCGTGTTCGTAGAAAGGAGAGACGGTTGGCATCTCCCCTGACAACTTACCAAAAAAAAAAAAGAAATAATATCCTGCTCCTTGGATTCTCGATATTCATGACCTGAAGTCCAAAATGGAACTCGTGATGCTCTCTACCCAAAATAACAGAAGAGGATTAGAAAATTAAAATCACAAATACGATTTAAATACAATCCTATTTGATTTCTCAAAATTGGAAACTCATGATTCCCAATACACATATCCTCTGGATTTTCGAACCCATCAATTTCATCCATTCGTAACTTTCGAATCCGATTCTATATCATGAACTGACTAAGTTTGTCATGAACTTGCAAGGCTTACCAACTTAAACAATCTATCGCAAATATGTGTACGACATTAAGAGTATGCATCTTGATCATGCAAAAAATTCTTATTCTTACGTAATTACGTAAGTGAAGTTGATTGCTCCACAAATAAAAAGTCAAAAACATTCAAGACTATGCTCACTGCCTGCAACGGTTGAACCGCCCCAGCTAGAGGTAGCACCTCCAGCTGTCACGTGTTGCAAGCGGTTGCACCGCCCTAGCCAGAGGTGCAACTGCCCGCAACTCTGCCCTTTTTAACCCAAGCTGGGGCCGGTGGTAAAACCGACCCCAACTCACTCCCTTCCCCTCTTTACTCTTCCAAAGCTCCTCCATCCCCATTTCTCCCCTTAAAGCATCCCAAATACTCCTCATTTCGGAGCAAAACATCAACAATCCTTCCTTCTCTTGAAGATCTCACTAAGGTATTCTCTAAAATGCCCTTAAATTCTATTTTTGATTCATTTACTCTTGCTCATCACTACTCTTCTAAATAGCAGTAGTTATGGGATCTAGAAGATCCTCAAGGGACAAAGGGAAGAGGAGATTAGTGGAAGATTTTGATCTCACCCTTTTCGATTCAAAATACCATGCTGAAAAGTTTTCCTCTTTCGAACTTAGGAGTGTCAATAAGGGAAAACATGTGGATTTAAATGAGCTAAGAGACTTAGAAACAATCCAATAGTTTGCAAACTTAGATCTACTCCCTATTTTACAAATTAATGAACCCATCTATCCAAGACTTGTTAGATTGTTTTACAACAACATACAAATAGATGAAGAAGAAAGAATGTCTACCTATCTTTTAGGACAACACATCTCCATCACAGATAAATTCATTTGTGACATGATAGGCATTCCCATAAAAAGTAGAGGACTTTACTTTAGAAGATCATGGGGTGATGAAACTGTTGGAACAACATATGTTGAAGCCTTAGGAACAATTTTTGCCAATCCCAACTTAGCATTTGTTCCTAAAAGTTGTGAACATCTACTGCCCCTAAATACTAAGGTACTTCATCAATCCTAACTAGCATCATTCTCCCTAAACAATACCATCATGATGAAGTAAGCCAATTAGAATTAGGAACTATGTATTTGATCATGAAAGGACATGACATCTGTCTTGGTTATCTTATCCAACAAAACATGTTAGAACTATCTAAGAAAGACATGATGCTCCCATATGATAGTATAATCACTAGAATAATGAAAGCCTACGATATTCTAATACCACCGGAAGAAGAAATAATAAAAATAGATAGGTTTAGCATAATAAATAAAAATCTACTTCACCGATTAAGATGTTTTTATAGAAACGGTAACTGGGTTAGAATGCCTAGAAGAACCGATCCCCCTCAACCTGAACCAGAACCGGAAACACCAGTCTTTAGGGGTACCCAATCTCCTCCGATCTGTCCCTTTAAGGAAACACATCCATTTGAGCAAACTCATACATCATTTGTCGAAGATATTGGGATTCGGATGGACCGATTCGAACAAAGACAAGAACGGCTTGAACATCGACAAGATCAAATCCTATATGAGCTGCAGCAAATTCATCGACAATTTGACTCTTTATTTAGGCACTTTAATTTTCCACCTCATGAATGAGCTTGTATGAACCCAATCACCTGTTGTTATTCTAAACTCCTTATGTTACTCACCATGAAGGGCTTTGCCTTGATCCTTGATATGGTTACCTGATATATCTTTTTGAGCATATCTCTAATTGTTTATCTTGAATTTTACATTAAAACTAAATGTTTTGAAAACCTTGTGCCTTGATAAATATAATTTGAGAAAATGATATACCAATGCAGTTGATAAGTCATGACATTGCCATGATATTAACACGAAACATCAACTAGCTGATATTTTTTCAAAACCTCTAAGTTAAGAGCAATTTGATTTCATAAAAAGAGAATTAGGAATGCTGATGTGTCCGAATACATAAACTAGTTAAAATTATTTTTCGGACTTTATGATCAAATCACTTGATTACATGCCTAAATAACATGTTGTAAATTATGTGTTGAATACAAAAATGTTTTGTCTTCATGATTATATTTGAAAATCTATAGCATAGTCGTGTCCGAATGCATGAAAGTGTTCATTTCATTTTTGGATTCGCTTAACAATTGGAATGCTAAAAATCGAATTTTCTCATACACTCTTATGAAAAATATTTTTCTGAAAAGATTTGATGAAATGGTTCCTGCTTATAAATTCCATCTTGAAATATGGATGATAGTATTTTTACCTGCAAAAAGCTGTTTCACACACATATCTTGACTCAAAGTAAACCCACAAATAGCTAGCTTTCCTCCTTCATGCAAAAATATTATAACAAATAAAAAGGAAGAAGTATTCAAAGCAATATGCGTATCATTGCCTTCCTTTATATGCTTGATTTCCTATCACTTACTATTGGAAAATAACATGAACCCAGTAAAGGCATGAACAATTATCACACTTATGCTCAAAATTTGCTTATATTGTTCTCCTGGTATCACAACTACCATGCTTTTTGTTGATGACAAAGGGGGAGAAATATATGAATTGATGCTATAAACACAGATGCTATGATTATGCCATGCTTGCATCACCAAGAGATATATGAACAGATGCTATGATTAATTTGCATTATACCTTGTTTGTATCGCGTCAAGATATCAAATAAAAAACTTGCATCGTAATTCTACGAGTTGATATCTTACCATGTGATGAAATGCAATACTTGCTAAAATATTTGGAATATGTACATCATGTAATGATATCAAAATCTTACTTCGCAGCTTTACATGTTGATATCTTACAATATGATGAATTGCTACTATTACCATCATTCAAACTTATGAAAAATTTGAAAATGAATGTCAAGCCTTGACATCATCTTCAGAGAGATACATCATTCCGACTCGCAAGGACAACACCGCGGACAGAAAGACAAATCCAAAACTATATCTCTTCCTATAATGTCGGAGCCTTCCACAACAGAGGTTTCCGTTGGTACTAGTGGACAGGAGAAACATAAGTCAGGAACTTCATCTCTTCCAATATCATTGGATCCGTCCACAATAACTCAACAAACTCAGGCCCAAACAAATCTTGCCAGCAAGGATATTCTTCCTCAACAAACTCAGGCCACAACAAACATCGTCAACAAGGATATTCTATCTCAACAAACTCATGCCCCAACAAACCTCTCTAGCCAGGCTACTCCAACAAGTACTATCCAGGATATTGTGCTGCAACAATCTTATCGTGCATCAACAAACCCTGCCAATCAAGACCACATGATTCAAGGTATTTTAAAGTTTAAAAATCTGCAAGCTGTAGATGAAGTGGATAAATATAGGAATAAAGCCATAAAAGGTAAGGATATTGTGCGGGAGGAAAATACAAAACCGAAGGATAAGAAAAAGGATGGTACAGCCCATCCAAAGTCGTAAGATGAATACCTTACCACCTTTTCATTTCTTTATTACTGATGAAGATAACATGTTGGAATGTTCGCGGACTTAATAAGCCAGAGAAATGTCGGGAGCTCAACAGAATAATCAAGTCTGCCGCATGTGATATTGTTATTCTAGTAGAAACGAAAATTAAACAATCGCGCATTCAAGCTCAAAAGAATTTAATATGGCCGGACGCAGAACTGTTTACCAATGACTCAAATGAAACTTTTGGTAGAATATGGGTTTTATGGCATCCTAACTCTATTAATGCTTGGTTTATTTCTGCTACTGATCAATTCATTCATCTTAAGGTAGAGGACAAAAAGAATGGCTGTCAATTCAATTTCACTGGTATATATGCTTCAAATAGTATGCAAGAAAGAAATACTCTTTGGTTTGACCTGACTAATATTGCAAATGGCTGTCTCAATGTACCTTGGATTGTTCTTGGAGACTTTAATACTGTTCGGTACACAAATGAAAATGAGGGGGGTAGACAACTTTCAGAAAGCCAGCTTCAAAGTTTTAATGATTACATTGACACTGCAGCTTTGTTTGATATGAAATCTGTGGGTAATTGGCTCTCCTGGAGTAATCAAGGTGCAGCTAACAGAAAAATAATGGCTCGACTTGATAGGTGTTTGATTAATCATGAATGGTTAACAGTTTACCCAGATTCACTTCTTGAGTATGGTGCTCTGTTTTCTGACCATTCTTTAATTTATATACACGCAGACAAAGTGACACCAAGAGGCAAGAAACCGTTTAGATTCTTTAACATGTGGAGTACTCATCCTCAATTTCTTGATGTTATCAGATCTGCTTGGAATGTTAACGTGCATGGATCCCCCCCTTACATCTTATGTCAAAAGCTTAAAGCCTGTAAAGCAGCACTAAAGGAGTGGAATAAAAATACCTTTGGCAATATTACCACCACAGTTCAATTTTGCAGGAAGGAACTAATGTCATTGCAACATGAGCTGCAACTTCAGCCAAATGATGAGAATATTTTCTACAAAGAGACAGAAGCTAGAAATAACTTCATGCAAGCCTTAAAACAGGAGGAAGCTTTGCAAAGCAGAAGTCTCGACAGCATTGGCTTACACTAGGAGATTCCAATACTAAATTTTTCTATGCTTCAATTGCTACTCGAAGGGCTGTTAACCGTATCAGCAAATGCAGAGACAAAGATGATAATCTTATTGAGAATTTAGATGAGGTTAAAGCACACACAGAGCAATTTTTTTATTCCTTACTCAATCAAGCTGGGAAAACTAATAACATTCATGTGGAGCCGACTAGAAAACTTGATTCGGAAGCTATTTCAATCCTCAATGCCCCAATTACAGACGACGAAATTGTATGTGTTGTCTTTAAGTCACCAAAGCACAAAAGCCCAGGTCCAGATGGATTTCCAGCTGAATTTTACCAAACTGCTTGGTCTATTATTGGAAATGATGTGATCAAGGCTTGCCAACATTTTTTCTCTTCAGGTCAAATTCTTAGAGAGATGAATTGTACTTTTATTTCTTTAATCCCGAAGAATGCAGGGGCAGATTCACTAGAGAACTATCGACCCATATCATTATGCAACTTTATTTACAAGATCATCTCCAAAGTATTGGCAAATAGAATGCAAAAGGTAATACACAAGATCATTAGCCCAAATCAAGCTGCTTTCATCAAAGGGAGAAGTATACATCATAACATTTTGCTTGCTAATGACTTGGTCAAAGATTTGCATTCAAAAGCAAGAGGGACAAAAATATGTTTTAAAGCTGATTTACGGAAAGCCTTTGATTCAGTTAATAGGAAATTTATCTATAAGATGCTCCTCGATATGAACTTCCCACAGCAATGGGTTAATTGGATTCAATCTTGCCTGGAAACTCCAAAGTTTTCGATACTCTTTAATGGCTCACCTATTGGTTTTTTTGGGAGCACGAATGGCATCCGACAAGGTGATCCACTCTCTCCGTATCTCTTTACTATTGCGATGGAAGGACTTAGCTGTATGTTGGAACATGCAGTCTTAAATGGCAGCATTAAGGTACCCAATGCTGGCTCTATTCATATATCACATATAACATTTGCAGATGATTTACTTATCTTCCTCCTAAATGATCCAACTTCAGTAAAGAACCTGGCTACTATTATGAATGACTTTGGTATGGTTTCTGGACTTCAGTTAAATCATGCGAAAAGTAAAGTATATATGAGCACTTACGTTGAGGATAAGGTCTTTATTGCACAAACTTTGGGGGTTAGTGAAGGAAGCCTGCCAGTTCCTTATTTGGGTCTCCCGCTCATATCCACAGGCATTCACAAAACCCACTGTCAGCCTATCATGCAAAAATTAAAGAATAGAATTTCTTCTTCGAAAAATAGGCTTCTATCAAAAGCAGGACGACTCGAACTCATCCGTTCTGTATTGCACTCCTACTCTATATATTGGTGTAATGCATTTCTTTTGCCTGCTGGACTTCTCCAAGATATTGAACGGTTATTAATGAACTTCTTCTGGAATGGCACAAATGATAAGGCAATGCATATGGTAAATTGGGATAGCATTTGCAAACCGAAAGATGAAGGGGGGCTAAACTTGAGAAATACTAGAGATTGGAATCAAGAAAGCCTGGTACAACAATTGTGGGATCTTTTGCAAAACAAATGTTCCTTATGGTCACAATGGGTTTCTGCTAGGTATCTTTCAAAGGAATCAATCTGGGAAATTTCAACAAGAACATACCACTCTGCAGCTTGGAAAGGAATTTTAAAGGTAAGGAATTGGCTAATCAAACACATTTCGTATGCAATCTCTTCTGGAACTAGTACTAATATGTGGTACGATCCTTGGGTGAATGGGAAGAGTATATTTCAATTATATGGCGACAGAATACGAAAAGATCTTGGGGCTCCCAAAGATTGGAAGGTTTCCGAGTTCATTGCTAACGGTACTTGGTGTCTCCCTAATCCTATTTCTCCCGAAATGTTATCACTTTGGCCGACTATCATAGCTATTCCAATCAGGAACAACTCTTCAGATACACTTATTTGGCCTCATGATAATGGCAAATTTAGTGCCACATCCGCGTGGAATCAAATTAGGCAAAGAAATAACAAGTGGGTCCCAAGCAGTTGGACATGGGATCGACCGGGATCACAAAGACACTCCTTATGTACATGGCAGGCCCTTCTCAATAAACTACCTACAATAGACAATATGAAAAGAAGAGGTATCTATCATGTTAACCGATGCTCCCTTTGTTTGCAACAAGAAGAAACTGTTGACCACCTCTATTTTGCTTGTGATTATACAAAATGGATATGGAAGGGGATTCTCCAGCGATTTGAACTCAATAGACTACCGCAACCAAACTTGCGCCAAGAACTAGGCGACCTTATGCAATGTTTCTCAAGAAAAGGGCCTCTTACACAACTGGCAAAGGTTACTTTCAGATGCGCTATTTGGTGGATGTGGAAGGAGAGATGTAATAGAATCTTTGAATGTCAACACACAAACAATGCTCAGCTCTTGAAAGAGATTATTAGAGACTCAAGATCCTATATGGAGCATGATCTCAAAACCGAGCACTTCACCCGAAGAGAAAAAGATATTTTTATCAAATTTAATTTTGCTATTAGCTAAAGATCTTGGGAATGATGCCAAATAATGTACACACAGGTAGTTATAGTCTACAGCATGTGTAGTCATAACTATCGCATTCGCACTCTATGAGTTACTTGGCTTTGTCTATGACTTGTATAGATAAAGCTAGTTGTAGAAACTTTACACATAATCAATTTACTTTTACTTACCAAAAAAAAAGAGATACATCATGATGGGAATCATAATGGGAGTATTGATAAGTTCAAATGATTCTAACTTATCAATATGTCTCTTGAATTCTTGGGTTTTGAATTCAAGATTTACTTATCTCAAGTATGACATATAGACAGGGGGAGTTAAGGTTAACTCCATAATCAATTGATTGTCATCATTAAAAAGGGGGAGATTGTTGAATCTCGGATTTTGTTGATGAAGTCAATTGTCATTTGTTATCTAATCTATTGTTAGGACTCTAGCTTGGAGAGTCCTAATTGAGAGGAACATTCATGTAAAAATGTTAGGACTCTAGCTAGGACAGTCCTAATTGAGAGGGGCATTCATGTAGGAGGTTTTTTCTTAGAGAAGAATTAGGAGTTGTAAGGGAATAGGAGTCTTGAGTAGGAGTCCTATTAGGAGATGGTTAGAAGTAAGAGTCTTAAGTAGGAGTCCTATTAGGAGTTAGGGTTTAGAAGCCCTATAAATAGCCATGTATTTCTTCTCTTTTCATAAGCAATAGATGAATCTTTTCTGCAGCCTTTGAGCAGCAACTTGGAGGGAGAAACCCCTATAGAGTTCCAAGGAGGCCGATCCACTAAAGAGATCAACCCCAAGTTTAGAATCTATAAGGGTTCTAACACCTGGTATCAGAGCAGCGTTCTTGGTGTCTTGCTGCCCTTCCACAGCCATCCATCAACCCTCCACAACCATCCAAAGCAATTCCCACAAGATCATCCTTTGATCTCCCCGTGAATTTCGCCACAAGATCATCCAAAGCTTAAAAGATCGTCACCGAATTTCGCCATCATCTCTACCACCGCAGATCATCCTTTGATCTCCCCGTGAATTGCAACAGGTTCTGGTTTCCTACCTTACTGCTGCTGCAATTTAGTTATCCTTATTCGAAAATCCAAAAAAAAAAAAAAAACTGTTCCTATATTGCTGCATAAACCTTTCGTCACAAAGTTTTCAACTCTACGATGAAAGATACATTGCAAAATTCCAGCCGCATAGCACCATATGTTTGATCTTGCTACTGTGCTTTTTCTATCCAAATTTCTATGAAATTTTTATGACATCTTTGACACTTCCTAACAGAAGATTTCCCTTTGGATTTTTCAAAAAATTCTCAATATAAACCATTGATCTTTTACGTCTAATCTGCTATACTTGAAAATCTGTACTGTAAAATTTCAGCCGCATAGTACTGTTTGTTTGATCTTGATACTATATTGTTTCTATCCAAATCTCTACGAAATTTTTATGATAGCTTTGACACTTCCTAACAGTGGATTTTCCTTTGGTTTCATCAAAAAATTCTCAATATAAACCACTGATCTTTTATGTCCAATCTGCTATATCTAAAAATCTGTGCTGTAGAAAATTTCAGCCGCATATTGTTGCCTTAACCCATCTATTTGCAATCTTTTTTGAATGAAATTTCTTATACACTTCATAGATCATCTTGGCTTCCATCTAAGATTGATCTAATAAGAAATTTATCTCTAAAAATGATTTTATGTTGCTGCAAATTTTCATCGTAACCCGCTGAAATTTCTCGATGAGAATTCTGCAATCGCAACTTGCACCAATTTCCTTACTGTTATACTGCTGAAATTTTCTTGATTAAATTAGACATCCTTGCTGTCATATAAACTGTGATTTTTCTATCAATTCCCTCCTCAATTCTCTCAAGTTTTTGGTGAAAATTACGTCGAGAAATCATTATTTCTTCGACGACAATTCTACTATTACAAGATAGCACATACTTTCTGCAACTTCCATGGATTTCTGTCAAACCTTTGCTACCATCTACCATAGATCCAAAACTTTCATCCATAGCCCTAAAACTCTACTAAATCATACCCTCAAACTGCACCCAAAACAGCCACAAAACAAGCCTAAACCCGCAGCCTACATCCACCAATCCACCAATCCTTTCGACCATCACATCTCTCAGCCTATACATGCCTTTAACCCAACAACAAAAGAGAGATCTTAACATCATAGATTTGGGGGCATATACTATGGCATCTAAGGAGGCAATCAATGCTAAATTCGAAGCCTTGGAGGCGCGAATGGAGGATAAGATTCGGACGCTCTTTACCGAACTCAGATTGGGCCGACCACTAAGCCCGAAGAAATCATATCAAGGAGAGAGCTTTGCCCAATCACACCAAGCCCGAAGAGATGACTTCCAAGGGAGGAGAGGCTCTATGACCGACCCCAACTATCCATGCATGAGAGTGGACTTCCCTAGATGGGAAGAAGGAGACCCGATTGGTTGGATCTCGTGCGTGGAGCGATATTTTCGGCACCACAAAATTGCAGATGCATCTATGGTGAAAATTGCAGCTATACATCTTGAAGGGGACGCTATACAGTGGTTTGAACAGTTTGAACATACTTATGGAGTCCTTTCATGGCAACAATTCAAAGAAGGACTGCTGATCCGCTTCAGACCAACCGATTACGAGAATATTGATGAACAACTAGCAAAGATCCGACAAACCTCCACCGTTCAGGAGTACCAAACCTGGTTTGAAAGGTTATCTAATCAAAATCATGATTGGTCTCAAAAACAACTATTGAGGACCTTCATTGAGGGCTTAAAGCCGGAGATCCGAGGAGAAGTTAAAGCGCGACAACCGTATACGCTTATGGCAGCCATCTCTTTCGCACGACATTAAGAGGAGCAATTGAACCATGAAGCTCGGAGGACTAGGGTCTCTCCTCAACCAGTAATATTGAAGCCCTTAGCCCCCCCTACTGTTGACCAAGTCCCTACACCAAAGAGGTTAACAAGAGAAGAGCTTCGGGAGCGATATGCGAAGGGGTTATGTTGGCATTGTGACGAGCCGTGGAGCCGTGAGCATCGCTGTAGTAAAAGGGGACTTCTTATGATTGAACCGATAGAAGAAGAGGTCATTGAACATCCAAAAGAGAGCCTTGAACATGAAGAAAAAGATGCAGAAGAAAAGCCACAACCGACCGAAATTACGGTACATAAACTAGCTGGCTACTCAAACCCGCAAACGATGAAAATTGGAGGCCTTCTCAAACAACAACCAATCACTGTTCTCATCGACACGGGCAAACTACTAACTTCCAAAATAGTAAGCTTGCTGTTCGGATATCATTACCCATCGAGAATCGCTGCAGGTTTGATGTTAAGGTCACCGACGGACGGATTTTGAATTATGATCATAGGCGCTTGCAGGAGAAACTATTGCTGCAGGACCAAGAGATGATTGCAGATTTCTTCCTTCTCCCTCTTAACAATCATGAGGCCATGCTCAGAATTAAATGGTTGACGATATTAGGTGATATTTCTTGGAATTTTATGAAACTAATTATGAAATTTTATAGTAAGGAGAAACAGGTGACATTGCACGGGAAACATGGGGGCGACATAACAACGATTTGCACACAAAAAATGGAGAATGTTTTGCATAAAGCATGCAGCGGCTTTTTGGTACAACTTGAGCAGCAAACTAAGGGAGATCCAACAGAATTTGAAGATCCAAATCTACTTCCTTTGCTTGCTGAATTTTCAAATATATTTGATGAACCGCGCAACCTACCTCTTACCCGTCGGTATGATCATTGTATAATGATTCTTCCAGGCAAATCTTCAGCAAATGCTCAGCCATATTAGTATCCACATCTCTAGAAGGATGAAATAGAAAGGATTATAAAAGAGATGCTCGAAACAGGAGTTATTCGGCCATGTTGTAACCTCTACTCTTTGCCGGTGCTACTTGTACGCAAGAAAGACGGAACAAGGCGAATATGTGTTGATTACCGAGCTCTCAATGGCATAATCATTAAGGACAAATACTTTATTCCAATAGTAGATGAATTGCTAGATGAAAGGGAGCACAAATCTTTACAAAGCTGGACCTTTGATCCGGGTATCATCAAATACGAGCATGCGAAGAAGACATACGGAAAACCACCTTTTGAACACACAACAACCACGAATTTTTGCTTTCTTCAACAAAAGGTGGAATATCTTGGGCATATCATATCAGAGGAAGGTGTGGCAGTGGACCCCTTCAAAATTGGAGCAATGCAAAATTGGCCGACCTTGAGAAACATAAAATTGCTACATGGCTTTCTGGGTTTAACAGGCTACTACCGCAAGTTCGTGAAAAACTATGGAAAGATCAGTGCACCACTTACTTCCTTACTAGAAAAAGATGACTTCCAATGGTTGGACAGAGCCTCCGCTGCCTTCGACAAACTTAAGGTAGCCATGACGACGACGCCGGTGCTAACACTACCAGATTTCAACCGACCCTTCATTATTGAGGCCGACACATCTGGAGTCAGAATTGGAGCCATTCTCATGCAAGATGGTCGACCACTCGCATACACTAGCAAGGCATTATCTCCCTCCTATCAAAATATGTCAACATATGATAAGGAGATGCTCGCCATTGTGCGCGCAGCAACGAGGTGTAGATTGTACTTGATCAAGCGATGCTTTCAAATCAAGACCGGCCATAAAAGCCTAAAATATCTCTTGGAGAAGAAGATATCTTCCCCCGAGCAGCAAAAATGGGTAACAAAACTTCTTTGATTTGATTATGAAATAACTTACAAAATGTGGAAAGAGAATGTTGTTGCAGATGCGCTTTCGCAGCTACCTGAGCAAGCTGAATTTTTGGGCGTTTTACTTCCAACCAGCGACTTCCTTGAGGTTATTAAGATGGAATGGTAGGAAGATTCGGAGACTAGTAAGAAAAAAAAAAAAAAATTGGAGGAAGCACCAAGCTCCGTGGCTCATTATAATTGGGACTCAAAAGAATTACACTATAAGGGACGCATTATGCTTATGATAAATTCTATTTGCATCTTCACGAGCAGATTTTGGACAAAGTTATTCCATATGCAGGGTACTAAATTGAAAAGGTGTATGGCATATCACCCACAAACCGACGGCCAGACGGAAGTTGTAAATAGGTGCTTGGAGACAGCCTAAAGCCACCCACCAAATATGACTACCCAAGGAGAACTTCAGACTCAACCAAGTGCCATTATTGATCGACGGATCGTGACTCGACGACGACGATCCACTACTGAATTGCTAATACAGTGGGCAAACCTACTAACAGAAGATGCCACTTGGGAGAACTATGACGACTTGAAGATCAAATTCCCAGAATTCATGAATCATCAGCCTCGAGGACAAGGCTGATTTGAAGAGGGCGGGTCTGTTAGGACTCTAGCTTGGAGAGTCCTAATTGAGAGGGACATTCATGTAAAACTGTTAGGACTCTAGCTAGGAGAGTCCTAATTGAGAGGGACATTCTATTAGGACTCTAGCTAGGAGAGTCCTAAATGAGAGGGGCATTCATGTAGGAGGTTTTTTCTTAGAGAAGAATTAGGAGTTGTAAGGGAATAGAAGTCTTGAGTAGGAGTCCTATTAGGAGTTGGTTAGAAGTAAGAGTCTTAAGTAGGAGTCCTATTAGGAGTTAGGGTTTAGAAGCCCTATAAATAGTCATGTATTCCTTCTCTTTTCTTAAGCAATAGATGAATCTTTTCTGCAGCCTTTGAGCAGCAACTTGGAGGGAGGAACCCCTATAGAGTTCCAAGGAGGCTGATCCCCTAAAGAGATCAATCCCAAGTTTAGAATCTGCAAGGGTTCTAACAACCCATTCATAAGAGTGTGTGGCTAAAGTAATGAGGAAGTATGGTAGTTGTAATAAATGTAAATAGCAAAACAGAAATACAAACCAGAGTTTATATTGGTTCAGTCATCGTGACCTACATCCACTCCCGATTTCTCTTCTGTCGAGGCCACCGACATCCACTAACGGTCTTCCTTTAATAGGCGAAGACCAACCACCTTCTTGTAACTCTATTCTCCTTTTGACAAGCTCAAAAGAGAACCTTTGCACCTCTCTTTTAGACCTAGACCTCTCTTCTCCCTCTAGAAGAGATTTCTAAATACTAGGAAGAAGGGACTCTACTCTTCAAGAGAGATTATAATTTTTACTCAAGGATTCTTTCCCCCTTTTTAACTCACTTTCTTACTTTTCTAAGCAGGAAAGAATGGGGTATTTATAGGCCCCAAATAGATTCAAATTTGGAGCCCAAAATTTAAATCCCCAAGATTTCGGGGTACGGGTTATCAGGACTTAGCTGGTTTTGCCTAAGTCGTGCGGCACCCTTGCATGTCCGTCCGCAAAGGTCAACCTACCCGAAGCCTCCCATGGTCCCTTAGGACCTACAAAAGAGAAAACATGTTAGAGAGAACGCCTCACTCGGGATCCATAAACAAATATTCTAGGAAATACTTCATAGACAATGTAAATTACAAACAGACTTTACAAGCTCTGAACAGTTACATAACAAAGGGTTAAAATGGTCCACTATAGACCGAGAATCTCTTACAACTGTCCACATGACACAACCTTTATTTACAAGCCTAAAACGGCCACTAAACCCAACTAAAATGGGACTATTATGCCTTCGGTCATCCCTCTACATGCTATGCAAAGCATGAACATACCAAAAGACACGAACATATATAAGCATTACATCAAACATTCTATTTAGAAGTTTTGTCAATGACATTCTCCCCCACTTATTCCTTCAACGTCCTCGTCGAAGCCTTTGCCGACATTATAACTCCTTAACTTTACTGAGTCTTCAATCTTTTACTTCAGCTGCAATGCACCTCCTGGCTCCCAGCTACTCTCCGCTGTTGTTTTTGAGTAGTCGAACCTTTGATCCGCCATACTGCTTCAACTCGCCAATGACTATAACTCTAGTGTGGCGTTGGCTGAGTTGTGTTGATCCCTGTTGGTTCTTGCGGATCCTCCAGATGAAGAAAAAGACCATCCTTACTATATGCCAATCTCTCAAATGACTCGGGTTGCTTGAACTGGGTGGATGCTTGTTGGAGCTTTAACGAGCATCGTCTTGCAAACTTTTGAAGTTTTGGGTCCTTCCTCCATAAAATTTGCCCATTGACTCTTCTTTCACTTAGTTGTCACTTCCAAGTAGGTTCGCATCACTTTCGCTTTCGATTAATATTTCGTTGGGAAATGAAGCGGACAATCTACTCTCAGTAGCACTTATCACCGTTGGTGAGGATTCGAGAACTATTGTCTTCCATTATCTTCGAAGGGTCATTGAACCTGTGTAGAGCTCCTCTGCTGGATAGATAAGAGAATCGGGGTACTCAATTTCGCCTATTCTCTTAAGAGTTGAGAAGGCAAAGGTTACTTAACTTCGCCCGCCTCCTCGAGGTTGTACTCCATGTATCGAGCTAGTTACTAGCCTTCGCCTACTCTTTGCTCACACCTTTGAAGCACTTGAAGTATTTGCACTCCTTGCATTGAGTTAGTTACTATGATTCACCTTCTCAATGCCATCGAACTTCTGGAATGCAAGAAGTTTTCACCCCAACTTGGAGTAATTCTCTAATAGATTTAGTCGCCTTTGGGATTGTACGGTCTTCTCCATCAACCCTGCCGCCTACTCCACTGAGTAGCAAAGGTATAGCACCGCATACTGCCTGCTTCGTTCCTTGGTCGTACACTCTTGCACGACCTGAAGCCCTTTACTTTTGGTTATCTTGATGAGAAGCTCGTTGACACGGGTCTTACGAAGTTTCATAGCCTTTGCCCTTTAACCTTATCTTGGTACTTGGAGTTTGCCTTTGCATGCTCCACCTCCTCGGCCCCTTTCATGACCGAGCGCTCTCCCTCCATAAGAGCAAGGGATCAATGACTTTCACGGAAGTCCCGCCTCTGCGATACCATGGCGTTGGCATGCCCATGGCCCTACTATCCGTTACCTCGCATATGCATCCCTTTTCTTCATGATCAGTAGATATATCTCTGTGGCACTCCTCCGAGTCTACCTCCATCCTAACTGATACTTGATTTTAGGTAGTTAAGTCCCTCTAGACTCGTCGTCGCTTCCTCGCCCCTTTCGACCCCCTACTTCAACACCTCAATTTTATCCAAGCAGCTCTCTTTGGTCGATGGAAAGATAGACTGCAACTCCCATGCATGGCTTCCTTAGCTTCCTTAGTAGCAACGTTCACTTACTCGATCTTTTCCTCTGACTTGCCAGGCTCCCTTAAGCGAATATGGGCTCTGGAATAGTCCAACTCTACAATTGCTTCAATCATACCTCTATTGAATCTCGGATTTTGATGATGAAGTCAATTGTCATTTGTTATCTAATCTATATGTTGAGATAAGTGTGCAGGATTAACTACGATGAAAGTGAGACATGCAGCAGGAGTTACGCCGGAGTCAAGACAATGATCACGTTGGGAGTTCGAGAGTTCGACGGAAGTTCGGACAGTCGTCGAAAGTTCTGCGGGAACAAATCCGAGAAGTCCATAAGCTTGCCAAAGAAGCTCGTCAGAACTCACCAAGTGAATCGTCGCAAGTCCAGGAGTTTGCCGGAAGTCCGCAGGAGCATCACCGAGGGTTCATCGGATGATCGACGGAAGTTCGCCGGAAGCTCGCTGGAAGAAGCGATTGATGCACCGGAGCAAGTTGCAGTAAATGCTTTAGAAAAAATCGTAGTTAGCACATTGATTAAGTTGGAAATGGGAGGTGATCCCATTAACTTAATCTTGGGGCAATTGGGCCCCTGGAAAACCCAAATTGGGCCGAATGGATCAACCTATTCGGACCCTGATTTCTGCCAAGCGGTTGAACCGCCCAAGGCAGGAGGTTGCACCGCTTGGGCTCAGTCTCCGAGCGAGACTGGGAGGTGCAACCGCTCTAGCCAGGCGGTGGCACCGCCTGGGGCTCAGTCTCCGAGCGAGACTGGGCGGTGCAACCTCCCGTGACAGGAGGTGGCACTACCTGAGCTCAGTCTTCGAGCTCTGCCAGGCGGTGCAACCGCCTCAGTCAGGAGGTGCAACCGCCTGAGCTCGGTCTTCAAGCTCTGTCAGGAGGTGCAACCGCCCCTGACAGGAGGTTGCACCGCCTAGAGGCTCAGTCTTCGAGCTCTGCCATGCGGTGCAACCGCTCCAGTCAGGAGGTGCAACCGCCTGATCCCGGAATTCCGGGAATTGATAGTTTTGTGCTCCAAATTTGAACTGGGTTGGGGCCTATAAATACCCCACCCATTCAGCACTGAAAGGATATCAACTTACACCGAAATCTTGATCTTTTTCTGTGATTTTTAGAGCTCAAAATTGTTGTAAAGGCCAAAAGTTCTTCTCCCTTTGTTCTTCTAAGTTCTGAGTTGTAAAGAGAGGAGAGAAAATTCTGTAAGGGTTGTCTCCTAAGCCCGTCAAAAGGAGTGAAACTGTAAAAGGGTGGTTGGCCTTCGCCTATTGAAGGAAGGCCTCTAGTTGACGTCGGTGACCTCGTCGGTGGAGGAAGCCAAAAGTGGAGTAGGTCAAGATTGACCGAACCACTCTAAATCTCCGTTTGCATTTACTTTGAACATCTTATCTTTACTGCAAACCCTATTCAATAGCTTACTGCCTTCTGTGTTTTTACGAACGTGTTTCAAAGTTCAGTGCTTTCCGAATCGGGGTTTAAAACGCAAATCAGTTTTATCGTACGAACGTCGTATTTCAGTTTGCGCTTACGTTCTGATTTCCATTGTAACTGCAAACTACCTTTATATCTTTTTTTTAACTGCATCTCGCCTTATCTCAAGTTAAAGAGGTTTACTAATCAGCTTTTATACCGAAATCGCTTTTATCGTATGAACGTCTTATTTCAATTTACGCTTATATTCTGATTTCCATCATAACTGCAAACTGCGTTCATATCTTTGCTGCATCTCTCCTAGTCAAAAGTTGAAGTGATTTACGAATTGGCTTTCTTACCAAAATCACTTCTATCGAACCAAAGCATTTTTCGATTTTAATTGCAGAAAGTTTTCCGCTGCACTAATTCACCTCCCCCCCCCCCTCTTAGTGTTCTTGATCCTAACAACCTCTGCATGATCAAGTCCCTCCCATGGAACTCACCGGTACATGCATTCAAACTTTTTCCTTGGTGGAACACAACCCCCATATGCTGATGACCAAGGCTTTCATCCGATACAAAATTCGATGAACAGGTAGAGTGAAAGAGTCAAAAATCAATCTTCTGTTACATTCTTTCGAACTTTTCCGGATGAAACCGAGTGAAACCATTGGCAACATGTTTACCCGTTTCACCGATGTCGTCAACGGTCAAAAAGGACTCGGAAAAAGTTTTTTGGATTTTGAGCTTGTAAATAAGATTCTAAGATCCCTTCCTAAGGGTTGGGATCCTAAAGTCACTACCATTTAAGAGGCGCGAAAGATCTAAGCAACTTCCCTCTTGAAGAACTAATCGGGTCATTAATGACCTACGAGATGACTTGCAAAGCTTATGAAGAGCAAGAAGACATCCTTCCAAAGAACAAGAAGGATATGGCACTTAAAACTTCAGAAGGCCACTCGAGAGAAAACTCAAGTGATGAGGACTGTGATGATGACTTGGCACTTCTAATAAGAAAATTTAAAAAATTCATTAAAAGAAACAAGTTTAAGAATGACGCAAAAAATAAACTTGAACCCAAGAAGGACCAAGTTATTTGCTATGAGTGCAAAAAGCTGCGACACTACAAGAGTGATTGTCCCCAAGCCAAAAAGAGAACATCAAAAAAGAAGGCGCTCAAAGCAACGTGGGATGACTCGAGCGCATCCGAAGAAGAGGAGTCCAACACCGAGCAAGTTGCTCACTATGCCTTAATGGCCATCGGAGAGGAGGTAACAAATTTAATAGATGCAGATTTATCATTTGATGAATTACTAAATGCCTTCCATGACTTATTTGATGAATGCAAGATTATTAGTACAAAATATAAATTACTAAAAAAGGAGCATGATAGTCTTACTTGTAATTTTGATAAGTTAAAAACTAAATATCATGATAGTTTAAGTTCATGCATAAAATGCCATGATCTAGAAACTCTCCAAAAGGAAAACTTGCTACTTAAGGACACCTTGAAGAAATTCGAGGTTGGTAGCAAGTCATTGAACATGATCCTTGCAAACAAGGGTCACGTTCCCAAAAGAAATGGAATTGGATTTGTGAGAAGTCCTCACCAAAATCCAACCACCTTCATAAAAGGCACAATCTTACATGTTCGACACCAAAGCAAATGCAACTTTTGTTGCAAATTTGGACACAAAACACATTATTGTCCATTCAAGAAAATTAGTCCAAACAAATTAATTTGGGTTCCTAAAGGAACCATAATAAATTCTATGCAACATGATAAACAATGTAGATCTATTTTTGAGGCACCCAAAAGCAAATGGGTACCTAAAAATCATCCTTTCCTGTAAAAACATAAAAAATTATAAGCTGGAGCAAGAAATAATATTCTGCTCCTTGGATTCTCGATATTCATGACCCAAGATCCAAAAAGAACTCGTAATGCTCTCTAGCCTAAATAACAGATGGAGATTAGAAATTTAAAATCACAAATGCGATTTAGATACAATCCTATTTGATTTTTCAGAATTAGAAACGCACGATTCTCAATTCACATATCCTCTGGATTTTCGAACCCATCAATTTCATCCGTTCATAACTTTCGAATCCAACTCTGTATAATGAACTGACTAAGTCTGTCATGAACTTGTAAGGCTTACCAACTTGAACAAATTGTCACAAACATGTGTACGACATTGAGAGTATGCACGTTAAAAGATCTATCTTGATCGTGCAAAAGTTCTTGTCTTAAAATGAAAACTCTTACGTAATTACGTAAGTAAAGTTGATTGCTCTAAATGAAAATTCTTCTCAAGACAAAAACTCTTAAATCAGATCACACTACGATCAGAACAAGTGCTCACCGCCTGCAGGCGGTGGCACCGCCCCAGCTGGTGGTAGCACCTCCGGATGTCACGTGTTGCAAGCGGTTGCACCACCCTAGCCAGAGGTGCAACCGCCCGCAACTCTGCCCTTTTTAACCCAAGCTAGGGCCGGCGGTGAAACCGACCCCAACTCACTCCCTTCCCCTCTCTACTCTTCCAAGGCTCCTCCATCCCCATTTCTCCCATCATAGCATCCCGAATACTCCTTATTTCGGAGCAAAATATCAACAATTCTTCCCTCTCTTGAAGATCTCATTAAGGTATTCTCTAAGAAGCCCTTAAATTCTGTTTTTGATTCATTTACTCTTGCTCATCACTATTCTTCTAAATAACAGTAGTTATGGGATCTAGAAGATCCTCAAGGGACAAAGGGAAGAGGAGATTAGTGGAAGATTTTGATCTCACCCTTTTCGATTCAAAATACCATGCTGAAAAGTTTTCCTCTTTCGAACTTAGGAGTGTCAATAAGAGAAAATATGTAGATTTAAATGAACTAAGAGACTTAGAGACAATCTAATGGTTTGCAAACTTAGATCTACTCCCTATTTTGTAAATTAATGAACCCATCTATCCAAGACTTGTTAGATTGTTTTACAACAACATACAAATAGATGAAGAAGAAAGAATGTCTACCTATCGTTTAGGACAACACATCTCCATTACGAATAAATTCATTTGCCACATGATAGGCATTCCCATAAAAAGTAGAGGACTTTACTTTAGAAGATCATGGGATGATGAAACTGTTGGAACAAGATATGTTGAAGCCTTAGAAACAATTTTTGCCAATCCCAACTTAGCATTTGTTCCTAAAAGTTGTGAACATCTACTGCCTCTAAACACTAAGGTACTTCATCATATCCTAACTAGCATCATTCTTCCTAAACAATACCATCATGATGAAGTAAGCCAATTAGAATTAGGAACTATTTATTTGATCATGAAAGGACATGACATCTGTCTTGGTTATCTTATCCAACAAAACATGTTAGAACTATCTAAGAAAGACATGATGCTCCCATATAGTGGTATAATCACTAGAATAATGAAAGCATACGATATTCTAATACCACCGGAAGAAGAAGTAATAAAAGTAGATAGGTTTAGCATAATAAATAAAAATCTACTTCACCGATTAAGATGTTTTTATAGAAACGGTAACTGGGTTAGAATGCCAAGAAGAACCGATCCCCCTCAACCTGAACCAGAACCGGAAACACCAGTCTTTAGGAGTACCCAATCTCCTCCGATCTGTCCCTTTGAAGAAACACATCCATTTGAGCAAACTCATACATCATCTGTCGAAGATATTGGGATTCGGATGGACCGATTCGAACAAAGACAAGAATGGCTTGAACATCGACAAGATCAAATCCTATCTGAGCTGCAGTAAATTCATCGACAATTTGACTCTTTGTTTAGGCACTTTAATTTTCCACCTCATGAATGAGCTTGTATGAACACAATCATCTGTTGTTATTGTAAATTCCTTATGTGACTCACCATGATGGGCTTTGCCTTGATCTTTGATATGGTTACCTGATATATATATTTTTTGAGCATATGCAGAGTTACAAACATCTCTCATTGTTTATCTTGGATTTTACATTGAAACTAAATGTTTTGAAAACCTTGTGCCTTGATTTCCATGATAAATATAATTTGAGAAAGTGATATACCAATGCAGTTGATAAGTCATGACATTGCTATGCTATTAACACTAAACATTAACTAGCTGATATTTTTACCTCTAAGTGAAGAACAATTTGAAGAGAATTAGGAATGTTGATGTGTCCGAATACATAAACTAGTTAAAATTATTTTTCGGACTTTAGTAAATGCTCAAATCACTTGATTGCCATTACATGCCTAAATAACTTGTTAGAAATTATGTGTTGAATACAAAAATGTTTTGTCTTCCTGATTGTATTTGAAAATCTATAGCATAGTCTTGTCCGAATGCATGAAAGAGTTCACTTCATTTTTCGGATTCGCTTAACAATTGGAATGCTAAAAATCGAATTCTCTAATACACTCTTATGAAAAATATTTCTTTTCTGAAATGGATTTGATGAAATGATTCCTGCTTATGAATTCCATCTTGAAATATGGATGATAGTATTTTTACTTGCAAAAAGCTGTTTCACACACATATCTTGACTCAAAGTAAACTCACAAATAGCTGGTATCACAAATGGCTTTCCTCCTTCATGCAAAAAGGATTATAACAACAAAAAAAAAGAGGAAGAAGTATTCAACGCAATCTACGTATCATGCTTTCCTTTATATATGCTTGATAATTTGCTGGTATCATAACATTTTGCTTGCTAATGACTTGGTCAAAGATTTGCATTCAAAAGCAAGAGGGACAAAAATATGTTTTAAAGCTGATTTACGGAAAGCCTTTGATTCAGTTAATAGGAAATTTATCTATAAGATGCTCCTCGATATGAACTTCCCATAGCAATGGGTTAATTGGATTCAATCTTGCTTGGAAACTCCAAAGTTTTCGATACTCTTTAATGGCTCACCTATTGGTTTTTTTGGGAGCACGAATGGCATCCGACAAGGTGATCCACTCTCTCCGTATCTCTTTACTATTGCGATGGAAGGACTTAGCTGTATGTTGGAACATGCAGTCTTAAATGGCAGCATTAAGGTACCCAATGCTGGCTCTATTCATATATCACATATAACATTTACAGATGATTTACTTATCTTCCTCCTAAATGATCCAACTTCAGTAAAAAACCTGGCTACTATTATGAATGACTTTGGTATGGTTTCTGGACTTCAGTTAAATCATGCGAAAAGTAAAGTATATATGAGCCCTTACGTTGAGGATAAGGTCTTTATTGCACAAACTTTGGGGGTTAGTGAAGGAAGCCTGCCAGTTCCTTATTTGGGTCTCCCGCTCATATCCACAGGCATTCACAAAACCCACTGTCAGCCTATCCTGCAAAAAATAAAGAATAGAATTTCTTCTTGGAAAAATAGGCTTCTATCAAAAGCAGGACGACTCGAACTCATCCGTTCTGTATTGCACTCCTACTCTATATATTGGTGTAATGCATTTCTTTTGCCTGCTGGACTTCTCCAAGATATTGAACGGTTATTAATGAACTTCTTCTGGAATGGCACAAATGATAAGGCAATGCATATGGTAAATTGGGATAGCATTTGCAAACCGAAAGATGAAGGGGGGCTAAACTTGAGAAATACTAGAGATTGGAATCAAGCAAGCCTGGTACAACAATTGTGGGATCTTTTGCAAAACAAATGTTCCTTATGGTCACAATGGGTTTCTGCTAGGTATCTTTCAAAGGAATCAATCTGGGAAATTTCAACAAGAACATACCACTCTACAGCTTGGAAAGGAATTTTAAAGGCAAGGAATTGGCTAATCAAACACATTTCGTATGCAATCTCTTCTGGAACAAGTACTAATATGTGGTACGATCCTTGGGTGAATGGGAAGAGTATATTTCAATTATATGGCGACAGAATACGAAAAGATCTTGGGGCTCCCAAAGATTGGAAGGTTTCCGAGTTCATTGCTAACGGTACTTGGTGTCTCCCTAATCCTATTTCTCCCGAAATGTTATCACTTTGGCCGACTATCATAGCTATTCCAATCAGGAACAACTCTTCAGATACACTTATTTGGCCTCATGACAATGGCAAATTTAGTGCCACATCCGCATAGAATCAAATTAGGCAAAGAAATAACAAGTGGGTCCCAAGCAGTTGGACATGGGATCGACCAGGATCACAAAGACACTCCTTATGTACATGGCAGGCCCTTCTCAATAAACTACCTACAATAGACAATATGAAAAGAAGAGGTATCTATCATGTTAACCGATGCTCCCTTTGTTTGCAACAAGAAGAAACTGTTGACCACCTCTATTTTGCTTGTGATTATACAAAATGGATATGGAAGGAGATTCTCCAGCGATTTGAACTCAATAGACTGCCGCAACCAAACTTGCACTAAGAACTAGGCGACCTTATGCAATGTTTCTCAAGAAAAGGGCCTCTTACACAACTGGCAAAGGTTACTTTCAGATGCGCTATTTGGTGGATGTGGAAGGAGAGATGTAATAGAATCTTTGAATGTCAACACACAAACAATGCTCAGCTCTTGAAAGAGATTATTAGAGACTCAAGATCCTGTATGGAGCATGATCTCAAAACCGAGCACTTCACCCGAAGAGAAAAAGATATTTTTATCAAATTTAATTTTGCTATTAGCTAAAGATCTTGGGAATGATGCCAAATAATGTACCCACAGGTAGTTATAGTCTACAGCATGTGTAGTCATAACTATCGCATTCGCACTCTATGAGTTACTTGGCTTTGTCTATGACTTGTATAGATAAAGCTAGTTGTAGAAACTTTACACATAATCAATTTACTTTTACTTACCAAAAAAAATTTGCTGGTATCACAACTACCATGTTTTTTGTTGATGACAAAGGGGGAGAAATATATGAATTGATGCTATAAACACTGATGCTATGATTATGTCATGCTTGCATCACCAAGAGATATATGAACAGATGCCATGTATTAATTTGTATTATGCCTTGAGTTGATATCTTACCATGTGAAGAAATGCAATACTTGCTAAAGTATTTGAAATGTGTACATCATGTAATGATATCAAAATCTTACTTCACAGCTTTATATGTTGATATCTTACTATATGATGAATTGCTACTATTACCATCATTCAAACTTGTTATATTTGAAAATGAATGTCAAGCCTTGACATCATCTTCAGAGAGATACACCATGATAGAAATCATGATGGGAGTATTGATAAGTTCAAATGATTTTAACTTATCATTATGTCTCTTGAATTCTTAGTTTTTGAATTCAAGAATGACTTATCTCAAGTATGGCATATAGACAGGGGGAGTTAAGGTTAACTCCATTATCAATTGATTGTCAACATCAAAAAGGGAGAGATTGTTGAATCTCGGATTTTGATAATGAAGTCAATTGTCATTTGTTATCTAATCTATATGTTCAGATAAGTGTGCAGGATTAACTACGATGAAAGTGAGACATGTAGCAGGAGTTGCGTTGGAGTCAAGACAATGATCACGTTGGGAGTTCGAGAGTTCGACGGAAGTTCGGACAGTCGTCGGAAGTTCTACGGGAACAAATCCGAGAAGTCCATAAACTTGCCAAAGAAGCTCGTCGGAACTCGCCAAGTGAATCGTCGCAAGTCTAGGAGTTTGCCGGAAGTCCGCAGGAGCATCACCGAGGGTTCATCGGATGATCGACGGAAGTTCGCCGGAAGCTCGCCGGAAGAAGCGATTGATGCACCGGAGCAAGTTGCAGTAAAAGTCTTTGGAAAAATCGTAGTTAGCACATTGATTAAGTTGGAAATGGGAGGTGATCCCATTAACTTAATCTTGGGGCAATTGGGCCCCTGAAAAACCCAAATTGGGCCGAATGGATCAACCCATTCGGACCCTTATTTCTGCCAGGCGGTTGAACCGCCCAAGGCAGGAGGTTGCACCGCTTGGGCTCAGTCTCCAAGCGAGACTGGGAGGTGCAACCGCTCCAGCCAGGCGGTGGCACCGCCTGGGGCTCAGTCTCAGAGCGAGATTGGGCGGTGCAACCTCCCCTGACAGGAGGTGGCACCGCCAGAGCTCAGTCTTCGAGCTCTGCTAGGCGGTGCAACCGCCTAAGTCAAGAGGTGCAACCGCATGAGCTCGGTCTTCTAGCTCTGTCAGGAGGTGCAACCGCCCCTGACAGGAGGTAGCACCGCCTAGAGGCTCAGTCTTCGAGCTCTGCCAGGCGGTGCAACCGCTCCAGTCAGGAGGTGCAACCGCTTGATCCCGGAATTCTAGGAATTGACAGTTTTGAGCTCCAAATTTGAACTGGGTTGGGGCATATAAAAACCCCACCCATTCAGCACTGAAAGGATATCAACTTACACTGAAATCTTGATCTTTTTCTGTGATTCTTAAAGCTCAAAATTGTTGTAAAGGCCAAAAAAAAAAAGTTCTTCTCCCTCTGTTTTTCGAAGTTCTGAGTTGTAAAGAGAGGAGAGAAAATTCTGTAAGGGTTGTCTCATAAGCTCGTCAAAAGGAGTGAAACTGTAAAAGGGTGGTTGGCCTTCGCCTATTGAAGGAAGGCCTCTAGTTGACGTCGTTGACCTCGTCGGTGGAGGAAGCCAAAAGTGGAGTAGGTCAAGATTGACTGAACCACTCTAAATCTTGTTGAATCTCGGATTTTGATGATGAAGTCAATTGTCATTTGTTATCTAATCTATATGTTGAGATAAGTGTGTAGGATTAACTATAATGAAAGTGAGACATGCAGTAGGAGTAGCGCCGGAGTCAAGACATTGATCATGTTGGGAGTTCGAGAGTTCGACGGAAGCTCGGATAGTCGTCGGAGGTTCTGTAGGAACAAATCCGAGAAGTCCATAAGCTTGCTAAAGAAGCTCATCGGAACTCGCCAAGTGAATTTTCGCAAGTCCAGGAGTTTGACGGAAGTCCGCAGGAGCATCACCGAGGGTTCATCGGATGATCGACGGAAGTTCGCCGGAAGCTCACCGAAAGAAGCGATTGACGCACCGGAGCAAGCTGCAGCAAATGTCTTAGGAAAAATCGTAGTTAGCACATTGATTAAGTTGGAAATGGGAGGTGATCCCATTAACTTAATCTTAGGGCAATTGGGCCCCTGAAAAACCCAAATCGGGGCGAATGGATCAACCCATTCGGACCCTGATTTCTACCAGGCGGTTGAACCGCCCAAGGCAGGAGGTTGCACCGCCTGGGCTCAGTCTCCGAGCGAGACTGGGAGGTGCAACCGCCCCAGCCAGGCGGTGACACCGCCTGGGGCTCAGTCTCCGACGAGACTGGGCAGTGCAACCTCCCCTGATAGGAGGTGGCACCGCCTGAGCTCAGTCTTCAAGCTCTGCCAGGCGGTGCAATCGCCTCAGTCAGGAGGTGCAACCGCCTGAGCTCGGTCTTCAAGCTCAGTCAGGAGGTGTAACCGCCCCTGATAGGAGGTAGCACCGCCCAGAGGCTCTGTCTTCGAGCTCTGCCAGGCGGTGCAACCGCTCTAGTCAGGAGGAGCAAACGCCTGATCCCGGAATTCCGGGAATTGACAGTTTTGAGCTCCAAATTTGAACTAGGTTGGGGCCTATAAATACCCCACCCATTCAGCACTGAAGGGCAGCAACTCAACTCCGAAATCTTGATTCTTTTCTATGATTCTTGGAGCTCAAAATTGTTGTAAAGGCCAAAAGTTCTTCTCCCTCTGTTCTTCCAAGTTCTAAGTTGTAAAGAGAGGGGTGAAATTTTCTGTAAGGGTTGTCTCCTAAGCCCGTCAAAGGAGTGAAACTGTAAAAGGGTGGTTGGCCTTCGCTTATTGAAGGAAGGCCTCTAGTTGACGTCGGTGACCTCGTCGGTGGAGGAAGCCAAAAGTGGAGTAGGTCAAGATTGACCGAACCACTCTAAATCTCGGTTTGCATTTACTTTGAGCATATTATCTTTACTGCAAACCTCCTCTGAAGTTTACTGCTTTCTGCGCATATACGATCGGGTTTCAAGCCTTTCACTTACCAAATCAGCGTTTAGACGTAAATCTGCTTTTTTGTACGATCATCATATTTCATATTGCGTTTGCGTTTTTATCTCTACCATAACTGCAAACTGCCTTTATACTCTTGCTTAAACTGCATCTTGCCTAATCAAGTGATTTATGAATAAGCATTTAGACGTAAATCAGTTTCTTCGTACGAACGTCATATTTCAGTTTGCGCCTATATTATGGTTTTCATCATAGCTGCAAACTGCCTTCATAGATTGACTTTAACATCATCTTGCTTAGAATCGGCTTTCACACAGAAATCGTTTTTATCGTTTGAACGCAGTTTCGTTTTAATCGCAGAAAGTTTTTCGCTGCACTAATTCACCCCCCCCTCTTAGTGCTCTTGATCCTAACAATTGGTATCAGAGTGGGGTTAACTCTCTAACGGATTAAAACCCAAGAGAGATGGCATACGCCGGAAACCAAGAGGGCCATTCTATTACGTCCACCCATGTTCATGATAAGTAGATGAGATTTCCCTAACTGTTTGAGGAAATCTCTCTACTCTGTTGAGGGAAATCCTCTAACCTGTTGAGGAAAATTCTCCCTTCTAACCTGTATAAAAGGAAGGAGGATATGTTAATAACAATCAACTTCTTCTACAACTTGTTTATCTATCTATTTTCTAACATGGTATCAGAGTAGTTCCTCCTTGGCGACAACAGTATCGCCGTGTGTTAGCCAAGCGGCCACAGTAACATGCTGCCTCAAGCGGAGTCACTGAAGAAGCACAAGATAGGGATTCAGAGCCAGTGCTAACGAGCATCGTCTTGGCTCTGCTCATCCACTTCTTCTCTTTCTTCATCGCCGATCTTGCTTTTCTTCGCCGGCCTTGCTCCCTCTCCTATTTGCTGCCTACAGTAGACACTCTCCGTCGTCATCACGCAAGGAGGAAAACATTCTCTCACTGCCTCCTCAATAGCGGTGAACGACGAACAGCGGTGTCTTCCTCGCTTCCCGGCCAGCAGTAGTCGCAACTGCTGCATCTTCCTCTACCGTAGCAGCTTTCGCTGCCGCTTCCTTCTACACAACGGTGCCTCCTTAACGGCGGTGTCCTCCTCCTCAATAGCTACGAACGGCGAACGATGGCTGCCGCATCTTCCTCCTTCGCTGTCGCGACCGCTTCCCAGCCAGCAGCAACCGCAACCGCAACCGCTGCATCTTCCTTCCTCTACCACAGCAGCTTTCGCTGCCGCTTTTGCTCTATACATCTAATTGCTGCAGATTTCTCTCACTGCAGTTTCCTTGAGTAACACTGCAGATTTTCGCGGCCATTTCCAGACGAACCGCAGTCTTGAGTACCGTTGCAGTTTTCGCAGCCATCTTTCGGCGAACTGCAGCCTCTACAATCCGCTGCAGCAAGCAACAATCCACAGCAGCAAACCACAGTCTTTTTTTTTGGTAAGTAAAAGTAAATTGATTATGTGTAAAGTTTCTACAACTAGCTTTATCTATACAAGTCATAGACAAAGCCAAGTAACTCATAGAGTGCGAATGCGATAGTTATGACTACACATGCTGTAGACTATAATTGCTGCAGATTTCTCTCACTGCAGTTTCCTTGAGTAACACTGCAGATTTTCGTGGCCATTTCCCGGCGAAACGCAGTCTTGAGTACCGCTGCAGTTTTTGCAGCCATCGTCCGGCGAACTGCAGCCTCTACAATCTGTTGTAGCAAGCAGCAATCTACAGCAGCGAACCACAGTCTTGAGTATCGCTGCAGTTTTCACGGCCATCTTTCGGCGAACTGCAGCCTCTACAATCTGCTGCAGCAAGCAGCAATCCACAACAGCTGCCGACTACTTTGGGCACTGTTGTAGATTGCCCAATCTGCTGCAGCAATCTATAGCAGCAGCCCCCTCCCTCATTCTCCACCTCTTCTAAAAAAAAAAAAAAAAAAAAAAAACGAAGAGGAAAAAAAAAAAGTCTTCGTTCACTTCTTCTGATGTTTCGGTTCCTATAGGGACTCCCACTTCTTGTTCTTCTACAGGGCTTATCTCCATCAATGCTGCCACGCTGATACCCTTTAAGTTATCAAAGGGTGGCAACTATGCATCCTGGCGAGCTCAATTTTTTAATCTTTTATTTGGATACGACTTGCTAGGTTACATTGATGGCTCCTTCAGATGTCCTCCGGCCATGCTCAACATCCCCGGCGATCCCAGTCCAGTACCCAATCCAGCTCACAATCTGTGGCTACGTCAAGATCGTCTCATCCTCCAAGCTATTCAAGCTTCAGTTGCTGGATCCGTTGCTCCCTTGATATCTTCATGTGTGACAGCTGCTGATGCATGGTCGACACTGCAAACCACCCTAGAAAATCATTCGCGTACTCGCAAGCTCAGTCTTCTATCCAAGCTTATGGTGACAAAACAAGAGGGAAGTAGTATCTCTAATTATCTACAACATATCAAGGTTATCATTGATGACTTGGCCTTGATAGGTCATCCCCTATGTGACGAAGAGGTTGTCATTCATACCCTCAATGGTCTCGACACCGACTACAAGGAATTGGCTGCTGCAATTCGGGCACGCGACTCGCCAGTCTCTTTTGAAGATCTCTATGATAAGCTGACTGACTACGATATGTACTTGAAGCGTGCGGACAAACTGCCTGGATCAACTGTCACTGCTCAAGTCAATCATAAGTCTAAACGGAAGAGCACTCGGTACTCGCCGAACATCACCCAAGGTTTGGCTAATGCGCCTCTTGATTCTGTGAGTTCCATGCAACACCCCTCCTATCCTCCTAGTCATCACTTCTCGCAAAGTGGCAACTCCAGCCATCATCCGTCTTGGCGTCCTGCCCTACCGAGCCATCAAAGACGGGTCGTTTGCCAACTGTGTGATAAAGTCGGCCACTCCGCTAAAGTTTGCCGGTCTCGTCCCCGCCTCCCTGCTCCGTCACACTGGCCTCAGGCAAATCTCCTAACTTCTCCGACACCTAGCCAGTCCAACTGGATTGTCGACTCTGGTGCCTCTCATCACATCACCGCTGATCTTCAGAATTTGTCTCTTCATAATCCCTATGGCGGCGATGAAGATATCATCATCGGTGATGGTAAAGGACTTCCTATAACTCATACTGGTTCCACAATGCTTAATTTTGACTCTAATACATTTACCCTCGATGATGTTTTATGTGCCCCTCATATTAAACGCAACCTCATTTCTGTTTCTCAATTTTGCAAACATAACAATACTTCCATTGAATTCTTTCCTGATTCATTTCTTGTTAAGGACTTGAGCACGGGGGCATCATTGGTCCAAGGCCCGAATAAAGACAACATTTACGAATGGCCGTCAACCTCTCGAATATCCCAGCCCACTGTTCATTCTTCTGTTGCGGCTCCAATTGATGTGTGGCATCGTCGGCTTGGTCATCCCTCGTCCTTTATTCAGCAGAAATTATTATCTCATCACTCTCTTCCTCTTTTTAAGTCCACTAATTCTATGATGCATTGTGATGCTTGTCTTAGTAATAAGAGTCATCGGCAGCCTTTTGGCTCATCTTCCATTTCCTCTTCTAAACCTTTTGAAATTATATATACTGATGTTTGGGGTCCTGCTCCAATCTTATCTTTTGATAAGTTCCGATTTTATGTTATTTTTGTAGATCACTTCTCTAAGTACACATGGATATATCCTCTTTCCTATAAATCTGACGTTTCTCTCATTTTTTCCACTTTCCAGAAGTTGGTCGAAAACTATTTTCAGTCTACCATTAAAACAGTCTACTCTGATGGTGGTGGTGAATATCAAGCCCTAGCATCCCATCTCTCAGCTTGTGGCATTCAACACCTCAAGTCTCCCCCACATACTCCTCAACTAGTTGGTTCTGCCGAACGCAAACATCGGCATATAGTAGAAACTGGACTCACACTTCTACATCAGGCTTCCATGCCTTCAACTTTTTGGACAGCAGCCTTTCAAACTGCTGTCTACCTAATTAATCGAATGCCTACACCAGTTCTACAATACCGGTCCCCCTTTGACACACTATTTCACAAACCCTCTAACCTTCGTAAACTCCGAGTGTTCGGTTGTTTATGTTATCCTTGGTTACGTCCCTATGCCTCTTATAAGTTAACATCCCGATCTACTCCTTGTGTCTTTATTGGTTACTCACTTGAACATAATGCTTTCCGCTGCTATAATCTCCACACTCACAAAATCTTCATATCACGTCACGTTATCTTTGTTGAGTCTAACTTTCCTTTCCAAACCCTTCCATATCCTGCCATACAGACCACTTCACTATCTCACTGGGGTATACCTTCGGTCCAATCGGACGAGCCTCCCATGACTTCGTCTACTTTCTCCCCTCCTGATCCGCACTATATCACTCCAGTTCAACACTTGCCCGTTCCTACTCCACTCCACTCTTCCCCAATTGATGGGGCAATATGTTCCGAAACACAACCATCCTCTTTACCTCCTTCTTGCCCAAGTGCCCCTGACGTGTCTCCACTTGACCCGACTTATGCCACAGATCCTCACCCAACATCACCTCCCAATCCTATCGTCTCTAATCATCCTATGACCACTCGCTCTAAGCATGGTATTTTTAAACCTCGTCAGGTACTTAACCTATAAGCTATCATGAATTCCTTATCCCCCAACGTTGAACCCACCACCTTCACTCAAGCCCAAAAATCTCCACATTGGCGTACTGCCATGAGTGAGAAATATAATGCCCTCCTCCATAATTCAACGTGGGATCTCATTCCTTTCCATCCTTCACAAAACATCATCGGGTGTAAGTGGATCTTTAGAATTAAGCGGAACCCAGATTCTTTTGCCCGATATAAGGCTCGCCTGGTCGCCAAAGGGTTTCATCAACGACCTGGGGTTGATTTCACTGAGACGTTTAGTCCTGTTGTTAAACTCACTACAATCTGGCTCATCTTGAGTTTGGCTACCACTAAAGGCTGGCAATTACGACAATTGGATGTTAATAATGCCTTTCTACAGGGATCTCTATCCGAAGATGTTTTTATGCAACAACCCCCCGGTTTTACTCATCCTCAGTATCCACAACATGTTTGCAAACTTCGGAAAGCCATTTATGGACTTCGTCAGGCTCCGAGAGCTTGGTACACTGAACTTAGCTCATTTTTTACTTCTGTCGGCTTTCTTAACTCCAAATCTGACACTTCGTTATTTCTGCGACATTATCATGGAAACACAATGTATATTCGGGTATATGTGGATGATATTATTGTCACAGGCAACAATCCCATCAGCATCCAAGCGTTCATCAAACAGCTGGCAGCTCGATTCTCGCTTAAGGATCTCGGACCCTTGAGCTACTTTCTGGGCGTCGAAGTACCTTCACATCTTCCGGTCTCCTTTTATCACAACGCAAGTACATTCAAGATTTGTTATTAAAGACAAACATGCAGGATGCAAATGCAGTTACAACCCCCATCTCTACTAGTGGTTCTCTCAAATTATCGGATGGAAGTCCTGCTACAGAACCCACTTAATACCACCAAGTTGTTGGCTCTTCACAATACTTAGCTCTCACGCGTCCAGACATCTCATTTGCTGTCAACAAATTATCACAGTTTATGCATCAACCATCTACTCTACACTGGTCTGCGGTCAAGAGACTTCTACGATATCTTAAAGGGACCCTAAATCATGGACTCTTTTTTCGTAAACACTCTCCACTTTGTCTTCATGCCTTTGCCGATGCTGATTGGGCAGGTAACCTTGATGATAGAACATCCACATCAGGGTATATTATCTTCCTTGGTGCTCATCCAATCAGTTGGAGTTCTAAGAAGCAAAAGACAGTCGCTCGGTCTACAACTGAAGCTGAATACCGTGCCATTGCCGCTACCACTGCAGAACTCAATTGGATCACGAATCTACTCTAGGAACTCAACATCGATTCCACCCCTACAATATATTGTGATAACATTGGAGTTACCTATCTGTGCGCTAATCCGGTATTCCACTCCCGCATGAAACATATTGCTATCGATTTTCACTTTGTACGCGATCAAGTTGTTCGCCGTCAACTTCGTGTTTCTCATGTTCATACGGCTGATCAATTGGCCGACTCATTTACGAAGCCTCTAGCTCGTAAACTTTTTGCATTACATCAGTCCAAGATTGGCCTCCTTGATCGGAGCACCATCTTGCGGGGGCATGATAAGTAGATGAGATTTCCCTAACTGTTTGAGGAAATCTCTCTACTCTGTTGAGGAAAATCCTCTAACCTATTGAGGAAAATTCTCCCTTCTAACCTGTATAAAAGGAAGGAGGATATGTTAATAACAATCAACTTCTTCTACAACTTGTTTATCTATCTATTTTCTAACAGTTCAGTGGGACGGACTACACCTATTGGAGGACCCGAATGAGGATCTTTCTTATTTCTATGGATTTTGAACTTTGGAATCTTGTCGAAAACGGATTTTCGAAGTCTTCTCTTCCATTGATCAATTGGAATGAATTGGAGAAGAAGGCTTTTGCTCTTAATGCAAAGGCTATGAATGCCTTATTTTGTGCACTTGATAAAAACGAGTTTAACCGTGTTTCAGCCTGTGAAACCGCATTTGATATTTGGCACACACTCGAAGTGACTCATGAAGGCACAAGTAGAGTGAAAGAGTCCAAAATCAATCTTCTGTTACATTCTTTCGAACTTTTCCGGATGAAACCGAGTGAAACCATTGGCGACATGTTTACCCGTTTCATGGATGTCGTCAACGGTCTAAAAGGACTCGGAAAAAGTTTTTCGGATTTTGAGCTCGTAAATAAGATTCTAAGATCCCTTCCTAAGAGTTGGGATCCTAAAGTCACTGCTATTCAAGAGGCAAAAGATCTACGCAAATTCCCTCTTGAAGAACTAATCGGGTCATAAATGACCTACAAGATGACTTGTAAAGCTCATGAATAGCAAGAAGACATCCTTCCAAAGAATAGGAAGGATATGGCACTTAAAATGTCAGAAGGCCACTTGAGAGAAAACTCAAGTGATGAGGACTGTGATGATGACTTGGCACTTCTAACAAGAAAATTTAAAAAATTCTTTAAAAGAAACAAGTTTAAGAATGACGTAAAAAATAAACTTAAACCCAAGAAGGACTAAGTTATTTGCTATGAATGCAAAAAGCCGGGACACTACAAGAGTGATTGTCCCCAAGTCAAAAAGAGAACTTCAAAGAAGAAGGCACTCAAAGCAACATGGGATGACTCGAGCGCGTCCGAAGAAGAGGGGTCCAACACCGAGCAAGTTGCTCATTACGCCTTAATGGCCATCGGAGATGAGGTAACAAATTTAATAGATGCAGATTTATCATTTGATGAATTATTAAATGCCTTCCATGACTTATTTGATGAATGCAAGATTATTAATAGAAAATACAAATTGCTAAAAAAGGAACATGATAGTCTTACTTGTAATTTTGATAAGTTAAAAACTGAATATCATGATAGTTTAAATTCATGCATCAAATGCCATGATCTAGAAACTCTCCAAAAGGAAAACTTGCTACTTAAGGACACCTTGAAGAAATTCGAGGTTGGTAGCAAGTCATTGAACATGATCCTTGCACACAAGGGTCATGTTCCCAAAAGAAGTGGAATTGGATTTGTGAGAGGTTCTCACCAAAATCCAACCACCTTCATAAAATGCCCCATCTTACATGTTCGACACCAAAACAAACGTAACTTTTGTTGCAAATTTGGACACAAGACGCATTATTGTACATTCAAGAAAATTAGTCCAAACAAATTGATTTGGGTTCCTAAAGGAACCATGATAAATTCTATGCAACATGATAGACAATGTAGATCCATTTGTGAGGCACCCAAAAGCAAATTGGTACCTAAAAATCATCCTTTTTTTTTGTAAGTAAAAGTAAATTGATTATGTGTAAAGTTTCTACAACTAGCTTTATCTATACAAGTCATAGACAAAGCCAAGTAACTCATAGAGTGCGAATGCGATAGTTATGACTACACATGCTGTAGACTATAACTACCTGTGGGTACATTATTTGGCATCATTCCCAAGATCTTTAGCTAATACCAAAATTAAATTTGATAAAAATATCTTTTTCTCTTCGGGTGAAGTGCTCGGTTTTGAGATCATGCTCCATACAGGATCTTGAGTCTCTAATAATCTCTTTCAAGAGCTGAGCATTGTTTGTGTGTTGACATTCAAAGATTCTATTACATCTCTCCTTCCACATCCACCAAATAGCGCATCTGAAAGTAACCTTTGCCAGTTGTGTAAGAGGCCCTTTTCTTGAGAAACATTGCATAAGGTCGCCTAGTTCTTGGTGCAAGTTTGGTTGCGGCAGTCTATTGAGTTCAAATCGCTGGAGAATCTCCTTCCATATCCATTTTGTATAATCACAAGCAAAATAGAGGTGGTCAACAGTTTCTTCTTGTTGCAAACAAAGGGAGCATCGGTTAACATGATAGATACCTCTTCTTTTCATATTGTCTATTGTAGGTAGTTTATTGAGAAGGGCCTGCCATGTACATAAGGAGTGTCTTTGTGATCCCGGTCGATCCCATGTCCAACTGCTTGGGACCCACTTGTTATTTCTTTGCCTAATTTGATTCCATGCGGATGTGGCTCTAAATTTGCCATTGTCATGAGGCCAAATAAGTGTATCTGAAGAGTTGTTCCTGATTGGAATAGCTATGATAGTCGGCCAAAGTGATAACATTTCGGGAGAAATAGGATTAGGGAGACACCAAGTACCGTTAGCAATGAACTCGGAAACCTTCCAATCTTTGGGAGCCCCAAGATCTTTTCGTATTCTGTCGCCATATAATTGAAATATACTCTTCCCATTCACCCAAGGATCGTACCACATATTAGTACTTGTTCCAGAAGAGATTGCATACGAAATGTGTTTGATTAGCCAATTCCTTGCCTTTAAAATTCCTTTCCAAGCTGCAGAGTGGTATGTTCTTGTTGAAATTTCCCAGATTGATTCCTTTGAAAGATACCTAGCAGAAACCCATTGTGACCATAAGGAACATTTGTTTTGCAAAAGATCCCACAATTGTTGTACCAGGCTTGCTTGATTCCAATCTCTAGTATTTCTCAAGTTTAGCCCCCTTCATCTTTCGGTTTGCAAATGCTATCCCAATTTACCATATGCATTGCCTTATCATTTGTGCCATTCCAGAAGAAGTTCATTAATAATCGTTCAATCTCTTGGAGAAGTCCAGCAGGCAAAAGAAATGCATTACACCAATATATAGAGTAGGAGTGCAATACAGAACGGATGAGTTCGAGTCGTCCTGCTTTTGATAGAAGCCTATTTTTCCAAGAAGAAATTCTATTCTTTATTTTTTGCAGGATAGGCTGACAGTGGGTTTTGTGAATGCCTGTGGATATGAGCGGGAGACCCAAATAAGGAACTGGCAGGCTTCCTTCACTAACCCCCAAAGTTTGTGCAATAAAGACCTTATCCTCAACGTAAGGGCTCATATATACTTTACTTTTCGCATGATTTAACTGAAGTCCAGAAACCATACCAAAGTCATTCATAATAGTAGCCAGGTTTTTTACTGAAGTTGGATCATTTAGGAGGAAGATAAGTAAATCATCTGCAAATGTTATATGTGATATATGAATAGAGCCAGCATTGGGTACCTTAATGCTGCCATTTAAGACTACATGTTCCAACATACAGCTAAGTCCTTCCATCGCAATAGTAAAGAGATACGGAGAGAGTGGATCACCTTGTCGGATGTCATTCGTGCTCCCAAAAAAACCAATAGGTGAGCCATTAAAGAGTTTCGAAAACTTTAGAGTTTCCAGGCAAGATTGAATCCAATTAACCCATTGCTGTGGGAAGTTCATATCGAGGAGCATCTTATAGATAAATTTCCTATTAATTGAATCAAAGGCTTTCCGTAAATCAGCTTTAAAACATATTTTTGTCCCTCTTGCTTTTGAATGCAAATCTTTGACCAAGTCATTAGCAAGCAAAATGTTATGATGTATACTTCTCCCTTTGATGAAAGCAGCTTGATTTGGGCTAATGATCTTGTGTATTACCTTTTGCATTCTATTTGCCAATACTTTGGAGATGATCTTGTAAATAAAGTTGCATAATGATATGGGTCGAAAGTTCTCTAGTGAATCTGCCCCTGCATTCTTCGGGATTAAAGAAATAAAAGTACAATTCATCTCTCTAAGAATTTGACCTGAAGAGAAAAAATGTTGGCAAGCCTTGATCACATCATTTCCAATAATAGACCAAGCAGTTTGGTAAAATTCAGCTGGAAATCCATCTGGACTTGGGCTTTTGTGCTTTGGTGACTTAAAGACAACACATACAATTTCGTCGTCTGTAATTGGGGCATTGAGGATTGAAATAGCTTCCGAATCAAGTTTTCTAGTCGGCTCCACATGAATGTTATTAGTTTTCCCAGCTTGATTGAGTAAGGAATAAAAAAATTGCTCTGTGTGTGCTTTAACCTCATCTAAATTCTCAATAAGATTATCATCTTTGTCTCTGCATTTGCTGATACGGTTAACAGCCCTTCGAGTAGCAATTGAAGCATAGAAAAATTTAGTATTGGAATCTCCTAGTGTAAGCCAATGCTGTCGAGACTTCTGCTTTGCAAAGCTTTCCTCCTGTTTTAAGGCTTGCATGAAGTTATTTCTAGCTTCTGTCTCTTTGTAGATAATATTCTCATCATTTGGCTGAAGTTGCAGCTCATGTTGCAATGACATTAGTTCCTTCCTGCAAAATTGAATTGTGGTGGTAATATTGCCAAAGGTACTTTTATTCCACTCCTTTAGTGCTGCTTTACAGGCTTTGAGCTTTTGACATAAGATGTAAGGGGGGGATCCATGCACGTTAACATTCCAAGCAGATCTAAAAAAAATCATCCTTTCCTGCAAAAATATTAAATTAAAAAAAAAAAAAATATATATATATATATATTAAGCTGGAGCAAGAAATAATATTCTGCTCCTTGGATTCTCGATATTCATGACCCAAGATCCAAAAAGGAACTCGCAATGCTCTCTAGCCTAAATAACAGATGGAGATTATAAATCACAAATGCGATTTAGATACAATCCTATTTGACTTTTCAGAATTAGAAACGTATGATTCTCAATTCACATATCCTCTAGATTTTTGAACCCATCAACTTCATTCGTTCATAACTTTCGAACCCAACTCTGTATCATGAACTGACTAAGTCTGTCATAAACTTGCAAGGCTTACCAACTTGAACAAACTGTCACAAACATGTGTACGACATTGAGAGTATGCACGTTAAAAGATTTATCTTGATCATGCAAAAGTTCTTGTCTTAAAATGAAAACTCTTATGTAATTACGTAAGTAAAGTTGATTGCTCTGAATGAAAATTCTTCTCAAGACAAAAACTCTCAAATCAGATTACACTGGGATCAGAACAAGTGCTCACCTCCTGCAGGCGGTGGCACCACCCCAGCTGGAGGTAGCACCTGCAGCTGTCACGCGTTGCAAGCGGTTGCACCGCTCTAGCCAGAGGTGCAACCGCCCGTAACTCTGCCCTTTTTAACCCAAGCTAGGGCTGGCGGTGAAACCGACCCCAACTCACTCCCTTCCCCTCTCTACTCCTCCAAGCCTCCTCGATCCCCATTTCACCCCTCATAGCATCCCAAATACGCCTCATTTCGGAGCAAAACATCAACAATCCTTCCCTCTCTTGAATATCTCACTAAGGTATTCTCTAAAAAGCCCTTAAACTCTATTTTTTGATTCATTTACTCTTGCTCATCACTATTCTTCTAAACAGCAGTAGTTATGGGATCTAGAAGATCCTCAAGGGAGAAAGGAAAGAGGAGATTAGTAGAAGATTTTGATCTCACCCTTTTCGATTCAAAATACCATGCTGAAAAATTTTCCTCTTTCGAACTTAGGAGTGTTAATAAGGGAAAATATGTAGATTTAAATGAACTAAGAGACTTAGAGACAATCCAATGGTTTGCAAACTTAGATCTACTTCTTATATTACAAATTAACGAACCCATCTATCCAAGACTTGTTAGATTGTTTTACAATAACGTACAAATAGATGAAGAAGAAAGAATGTCTACCTATCTTTTAGGACAACACATCTCAATTACGGATAAATTCATTTGCGAAATGATAGGCATTCCCATGAAAAGTAGAGGACTTTACTTTAGAGGATCATGGGATGATGAAACTGTTGGAACAACATATGTTGAAGTCTTAGGAACAATTTTTGCCAATCCCAACTTAGCATTTGTTCCTAAAAGTTGTGAACATCTACTGCCTCTAAACACTAAGGTACTTCATCATATCCTAACTAGCATCATTCTCCCTAAATAATACCATCATGATGACGTAAGCCAATTAGAATTAGGAACTATGTATTTGATCATGAAAGGACATGACATCTGTCTTGGATATCTTGTCCAACAAAACATGTTAGAACTATCTAAGAAAGACAAGATGCTCCCATATGGTGGTATAATCACTAGAATAATGAAAGCCTACGATATTCTAATACCACCGAAAGAAGAAGTAATAAAAGTAGATAGATTTAGCATAATAAATAAAAATCTACTTCACCGATTAAGATGTTTTTATAGAAACGGTAACTGGGTTAGAATGCCAAGAAGAACCGATCCCCCTCAACCTGAACCAGAACCGGAAACACTTAACACGGGAGTGTCTAATTTACTACAATCTGATTATATGAGCCTTGATTATGATCTAGTATCTTTTTCAGTCAATAATGATGCCTCATAATCTTTATCTCAGCACACTAAAAAATGACAGCTCATCAGCATATTCTCTGCACAAAGTTAAAGCTGTTTCAAGGTGCTTTTCTTTAAGATAAAGGAATGCATTAAAGGAGTTGGTTGGCAGCTGTAAACATTTCTTCATTACCAATGAGGGCATTAAAATAGTTGGTTAGAAGCTGTAAACACTAAATTTCGAAATTCCCTATGCATGAAGGGTTGTTTCATGCACTAGTATTTATTTTGGTGTTTAGGACTTAGAAAGGATTTTTAGAAAACTGAGGATATTGGCAGAAGCTCTCTTGGAGTGCTCTTTTGAACTCTGTATCTCTTGGATGCGTCCTTGAGTGGTGAGTCTTTCGCTTTCAGTTCTGTATCCTTGTTTATTATCATTAGGGTGGTGATCTTCTGTATCCCTTTTGATTTTTAAACTTGGTGGTGAGCTATATATCGTTTTATCGAAGTTTCTTCAAAAGTGCGTTCCTTGCCTTTTGTGACATTTTCTATCTGAACAACTATTATATCGGTTTTCTATCGACATCCATTCTGCATTTTACCCTCCTCGGTATCAGTTTGGTATCAGAGCTAAAGGCTAGAGATCATGGCAAGGCGGAATGGAAAAGATGTAGTTGGTGAAGGTAGCGATCACGAAGATGACGCTGAGTCGTTGAGGCTGCAGCTACGAAAATTGCTGCGTAGCCTACAAGAAAAAAATGAGATAATCGATGAACTTCAGAGTAGACATAACAAATATGAAAATGAAGCTCGAGAGTTTACTTCTGATGATGACACACCTCATCTTCCAAGGGAGTCAAGAAGATGTCGGAGAAGAAATGAAGTCCAAGACGAGTGGTAGAATAAATATAATCCCAGATTTGATATTCCAGAATTTGAAGGGAAAATAAATGTTGATGACTTTATCGATTGGCTTAATATAGTAGAAAGAATCTTCGATTTTCATGAACCACCAGAACAAAAGAAGGTCAAACTTGTGGCACTCAAACTCAGGCGGAATTCATCTTTTTGGTGGGAAAATCTGAAGAAACAAAGAGAACGTGAGGGGAAGAGTAAGATCGTTACATGGGAGAAAATGAAAAGGGAGCTAAAGAGAAAATATTTACCTGATAATTATAGACAAGAGATCTTTCTCAAAATACATGATTTCAAGCAAAAAGATCTTAGTGTGGAGGAGTACATTGCAGAATTTGATAATTTGATGTTAAAAGGAGAGCTTGTGGAACCGGAAGAGCTAACAATTGCAAGATACTTAGGAGGTCTGAAGTATGAGATTGCTAAAGTTGTTCAGCTACAGCCATATTGGTCTTTAAATGATGTGAGCAAGCTGGCATTAAAAGTTGAAAAGCAACAGAAGTTTGAAAAGAGTTTTCGGTATGACTCAAAAGAAGGCTACATAAAAGGAGGAAGTTCCAAGCCTACTGTCCAAAGCAAGGTGATATCGAAGGTGCAAGAAAAGGGTGAAGAGTCTTTTGGCAACAAAAAAACACCTAATTCTTCTACCCCAAGTGGTCGAAAATGCTTCAAATGTCATGGTTTTGGGCATATTGCTTCGGATTGTCCAAATAGGAGGATTGTAACTTTGGTTGAAGATCATAGTGATGGAGGCGAAGATGAAGCTGACGACGAATCAAAATACGATGATGATGAGGAAGATATTACTTATGCTGATCATGGTTTGTCTATTGTATTGCAACGTAGTTTACAAGTGTCATATGTGGCCGACGATGAAAGTTGGGTGAGAAAAAATGTGTTTCACACTAAATGCACTTCTCTTGGCAAGGTGTGCTTGGTGATCATCGATAGTGGCAGTTTTGAGAACGTGGTTTCTTTGGAGATGGTGCAGAAGCTGAAGTTGGATACGATCCCTCATCCACATCCATACCAATTATGTTTGTTGCAAAAAGGAAATGACATCAAGGTAACTAAAAGATGTTTAGTTTCATTTTCTATTGGCAAGTATTATAAAGATAAAGTGTGGTGTGATGTTGCCCCTATGGATGCTTGTCATTTACTATTGGGAAGACCTTGGCATTATGATAGAAGAGTGTTGTATGATGGTTATAAACATACTTATTCTTTTAAAGTGAATGAAAAGAAGATTATCTTAGCTCCATTACAACCTTCCGAAATCAGTGCGCCAAAGAAGGAAGTTAGTGCTTTTATTTCTTATAGAGAATGCAGATATGAATTGGACAAGGGCGGTCATATTTTGGCCCTAATGGTAGTAGAGGAGAACGAACAGCATAAGGAGACACCGAAAATCATGCAACCAATCCTAGAAGAATTTCAAGATGTTATACCGGAAGAGATTCCACATAGCCTTCCACCTTTGAGAGACATTCAACATCACATTGATCTTATTCCGGGGGCTGTTCTACCTAATAAGGCTGCGTACAGAATGAGTCCTAAAGAACATGAAGAACTTCAAAGGCAAGTTGATGAATTAGTGAAAATGGGGTTAATTCGGGAGAGCATGAGTCCTTGTGCAGTTCCAGCTTTGTTGGTGCCTAAGAAAGATGGTTCTTGGAGAATGTGCGTGGACAATCGCACCATCAACAAAATCACAGTGGACTATCGCTTTCCTATTCCAAGGTTAGATGACTTACTTGATCAATTGTGTGGTGCTTGTATTTTCTCAAAAATTGATTTGAGGAGTGGCTATCACCAAATAAGAATGAGGCCCGGAGTTGAGTGGAAAACAACGTTTAAAACTAGAGAAGGCTTATATGAATGGTTGGTTATGCCATTTGGACTATCTAATGCTCCTAGCACATTCATGAGATTTATGAATCACATACTTAAGCCATTCATTGGAATATTTGTTGTTGTTTATTTTGACGATATATTGGTGTACAGCAAGAGTGAAGAGGAGCATTTGAGTCATCTGAAAGAAATCTTTCTTATTTTGAGGCAGCAAAAACTTTATGCTAATCTAAACAAATGTGATTTCTTTACTTCTAGTGTGGTGTTTTTGGGGTATGTTGTTTCAAAAGATGGAATCATGATGGATCAAAGTAAGGTGGAAGCTATTATCAATTGGCCAACACCTGCTTCATTACATGATGTGAGGAGTTTCCATGGCTTAACATCTTTTTATAGAAGATTCATCAAGAGTTTCAGCTCTATTGTCGCTCCAATCACCGAATGTCTGAAATGTGACAAATTCAAATGGACTAGTGAGGCTAACGATGCTTTTGAGCTTTTGAAAAGAAAGGTTACTGAGGCTCCTATCTTAGTTCTACCAAATTTTGATAATGTGTTTGAAGTTGAATGTGATGCATCTAATGTGGGAATTGGTGCTGTTTTGAGTCAAGACGGAAGGCCCATTGCATTTTTTAGTGAAAAGCTGAATGATACAAGAAAGAAATACTCTACTTATGATAAGGAGTTTTATGCGATTTATCGAGCTTTGTCTCATTGGAGTCAATATCTTCTCGCCAAGCCATTTGTTCTATATTCTGATCACGAGGCATTAAAGTTAATTAATCATCAGCACAAGCTAAACAAGAGGCATGCAGCTTGGGTGGAGTTCTTACAATCTTACAACTTTACAATCAAGCACAAATCTGGTGTTCAAAATGTAGTTGCTGACGCATTGAGCAGAAAGCATTCTTTATTATCAGCAATGGAAGTCAAAGTGGTTGGATTTGAAACATTCAAAGATCTATATGAGAATGATGTGGATTTTGGCTTGATATGGCAGAATTGCAAATCAGGTTCCTTTCAACAATTTTCAATCTTTGATGGTTTTCTTTTTCGAGCTAATGCTTTATGTGTTCCAACTTGTTCTTTGAGACAAGTAATTCTAGCTGAAGCTCATGGTGGTGTTTTGGGAGGACATTTCGGTAGGGACAAGACTCTAGCTCTTGTTCAATCAAATTTCTACTGGCCTAAAATGTTCAGAGATGTGGATAGACATGTGAAGCAATGCCGATTATGTCATTTGGCAAAAACAAGAAGTCAAAATTCTGGGTTGTACACTCCATTGCCAGTGCCAAATGCTCCATGGGAGGATGTGAGTCTTGATTTCGTTTTGGGACTGCCAAGAACTCAAAGGAACAAGGATTCTATCATGGTTGTTGTTGATAGATTTTCAAAAATGTCTCACTTTGTTCCATGCAACAAATCAAATGATGCATCTCATATTGCTGATTTATATTTTAAGGAGATTGTTAAATTGCATGGTATTCCAAGAACTATGGTGTCTGATCGAGATTCAAAATTTGTTAGTCATTTTTGGAGAACTCTTTGGAGGAAGCTGGGTACTTCTTTGAATTTCAGTAGCTCGCATCATCCACAAACCGATGGGCAAACTGAGGTAACAAACCGAAGCTTGGGAAATTTACTTAGAAGCTATGTTGGCAAGAATATTAAGCAATGGGATGTCATTCTTCCACAAATTGAGTTTGCTTACAATCGTTCTATGCATCATAGTATTGGTAAGAGTCCTTTTGAGGTAGTTTATGGTGCTTATCCTGCTGGTCCTTTGGACTTAATCCCTCACTCTATAACAAAGCAATTTAGTGGAGATGCTGATGAAAGAGCTAAGCAGATAAAGAAGCTGCATGAGGGTGTGAAAGCAACCATTGAGAAGCAAAATGAGAGGTACATGCATGCTGCCAACAAACACAGAAAACATGTGGAGTTTAATGCAGGTGATTTGGTCTGGATTCATCTAAGGAAGGAGAGGTTTCCACCGGGCAAATTTGGAAAATTGAAACCAAAGGCTGATGGTCCATTCAAGGTGCTTAAGAGAATTGGCATAAATGCTTATGAGATAGAGCTACCTGAAGATTACGGAGTATCCCCAACATTTAATGTGGCTGATTTGAGTCCTTTTTATAATCATGTTGATGAATCAAACGAAGACTTGAGGACAAGTCTCAATCAACCGGGGGAGATTGACACGGGAGTGTCTAATTTACTACAATCTGATTATATGAGCCTTGATTATGATCTAGTATCTTTTTCAGTCAATAATGATGCCTCATAATCTTTATCTCAGCACACTAAAAAATGACAGCTCATCAGCATATTCTCTGCACAAAGTTAAAGCTGTTTCAAGGTGCTTTTCTTCAAGATAAAGGAATGCATTAAAGGAGTTGGTTGGCAGCTGTGAACATTTCTTCATTACCAATGAGGGCATTAAAATAGTTGGTTAGAAGCTGTAAACACTAAATTTCGAAATTCCCTATGCATGAAGGATTGTTTCATGCACTAGTATTTATTTTGGTGTTTAGGACTTAGAAAGGATTTTTAGAAAACTGAGGATATTGGCAGAAGCTCTCTTGGAGTGCTCTTTTGAACTCTGTATCTCTTGGATGCGTCCTTGAGTGGTGAGTCTTTCGCTTTCAGTTCTTTTTTGGTAAGTAAAAGTAAATTGATTATGTGTAAAGTTTCTACAACTAGCTTTATCTATACAAGTCATAGACAAAGCCAAGTAACTCATAGAGTGCGAATGCGATAGTTATGGCTACACATGCTGTAGACTATAACTACCTGTGGGTACATTATTTGGCATCATTCCCAAGATCTTTAGCTAATAGCAAAATTAAATTTGATAAAAATATCTTTTTCTCTTCGGGTGAAGTGCTCGGTTTTGAGATCATGCTCCATACAGGATCTTGAGTCTCTAATAATCTCTTTCAAGAGCTGAGCATTGTTTGTGTGTTGACATTCAAAGATTCTATTACATCTCTCCTTCCACATCCACCAAATAGCGCATCTGAAAGTAACCTTTGCCAGTTGTGTAAGAGGCCCTTTTCTTGAGAAACATTGCATAAGGTCGCCTAGTTCTTGGTGCAAGTTTGGTTGCGGCAGTCTATTGAGTTCAAATCACTGGAGAATCTCCTTCCATATCCATTTTGTATAATCACAAGCAAAATAGAGGTGGTCAACAGTTTCTTCTTGTTGCAAACAAAGGGAGCATCGGTTAACATGATAGATACCTCTTCTTTTCATATTGTCTATTGTAGGTAGTTTATTGAGAAGGGCCTGCCATGTACATAAGGAGTGTCTTTGTGATCCCGGTCGATCCCATGTCCAACTGCTTGGGACCCACTTGTTATTTCTTTGCCTAATTTGATTCCATGCGGATGTGGCACTAAATTTGCCATTGTCATGAGGCCAAATAAGTGTATCTGAAGAGTTGTTCCTGATTGGAATAGCTATGATAGTCGGCCAAAGTGATAACATTTCGGGAGAAATAGGATTAGGGAGACACCAAGTACCGTTAGCAATGAACTCGGAAACCTTCCAATCTTTGGGAGCCCCAAGATCTTTTCGTATTCTGTCGCCATATAATTGAAATATACTCTTCCCATTCACCCAAGGATCGTACCACATATTAGTACTAGTTCCATAACGAACATTTGTTTTGCAAAAGATCCCACAATTGTTGTACCAGGCTTTCTTGATTCCAATCTCTAGTATTTCTCAAGTTTAGCCCCCCTTCATCTTTCGGTTTGCAAATGCTATCCCAATTTACCATATGCATTGCCTTATCATTTGTGCCATTCCAGAAGAAGTTCATTAATAACCGTTCAATATCTTGGAGAAGTCCAGCAGGCAAAAGAAATGCATTACACCAATATATAGAGTAGGAGTGCAATACAGAACGGATGAGTTCGAGTCGTCCTGCTTTTGATAGAAGCCTATTTTTCCAAGAAGAAATTCTATTCTTTATTTTTTGCAGGATAGGCTGACAGTGGGTTTTGTGAATGCCTGTGGATATGAGCGGGAGACCCAAATAAGGAACTGGCAGGCTTCCTTCACTAACCCCCAAAGTTTGTGCAATAAAGACCTTATCCTCAACGTAAGGGCTCATATATACTTTACTTTTCGCATGATTTAACTGAAGTCCAAAAACCATACCAAAGTCATTCATAATAGTAGCCAGGTTTTTTACTGAAGTTGGATCATTTAGGAGGAAGATAAGTAAATCATCTGCAAATGTTATATGTGATATATGAATAGAGCCAGCATTGGGTACCTTAATGCTGCCATTTAAGACTGCATGTTCCAACATACAGCTAAGTCCTTCCATCGCAATAGTAAAGAGATACGGAGAGAGTGGATCACCTTGTCGGATGCCATTCGTGCTCCCAAAAAAACCAATAGGTGAGCCATTAAAGAGTATCGAAAACTTTGGAGTTTCCAGGCAAGATTGAATCCAATTAACCCATTGCTGTGGGAAGTTCATATCGAGGAGCATCTTATAGATAAATTTCCTATTAACTGAATCAAAGGCTTTCCGTAAATCAGCTTTAAAACATATTTTTGTCCCTCTTGCTTTTGAATGCAAATCTTTTACCAAGTCATTGGCAAGCAAAATGTTATGATGTATACTTCTCCCTTTGATGAAAGCAGCTTGATTTGGGCTAATGATCTTGTGTATTACCTTTTGCATTCTATTTGCCAATACTTTGGAGATGATCTTGTAAATAAAGTTGCATAATGATATGGGTCGATAGTTCTCTAGTGAATCTGCCCCTGCATTCTTCGGGATTAAAGAAATAAAAGTACAATTCATCTCTCTAAGAATTTGACCTGAAGAGAAAAAATGTTGGCAAGCCTTGATCACATCATTTCCAATAATAGACCAAGCAGTTTGGTAAAATTCAGCTGGAAATCCATCTGGACCTGGGCTTTTGTGCTTTGGTGACTTAAAGACAACACATACAATTTCGTCGTCTGTAATTGGGGCATTGAGGATTGAAATAGATTCCGAATCAAGTTTTCTAGTCGGCTCCACATGAATGTTATTAGTTTTCCCAGCTTGATTGAGTAAGGAATAAAAAAATTGCTCTGTGTGTGCTTTAACCTCATCTAAATTCTCAATAAGATTATCATCTTTGTCTCTACATTTGCTGATACGGTTAACAGCCCTTCGAGTAGCAATTGAAGCATAGAAAAATTTAGTATTGGAATCTCCTAGTGTAAGCCAATGCTGTCGAGACTTCTGCTTTGCAAAGCTTTCCTCCTGTTTTAAGGCTTGCATGAAGTTATTTCTAGCTTCTGTCTCTTTGTAGATAATATTCTCATCATTTGGCTGAAGTTGCAGCTCATGTTGCAATGACATTAGTTCCTTCCTGCAAAATTGAACTGTGGTGATAATATTGCCAAAGGTATTTTTGTTCCAGTCCTTTAGTGCTGCTTTACAGGCTTTGAGCTTTTGACATAAGATGTAAGGGGGGGATCCATGCACGTTAACATTCCAAGCAGATATGATAACATCAAGAAATTGAGGATGAGTACTCCACATGTTAAAGAATCTAAACGGTTTCTTGCCTCTTGGTGTCGCTTTGTCTGCGTGTATATACATTAAAGAATGGTCAGAAAACAAAGGAGCACCATACTCAAGAAGTGAATCTGGGTAAACTGTTAACCATTCATGATTAATCAAACACCTATCAAGTCGAGCCATTATTTTTCTGTTAGCTGCACCTTGATTACTCCAGGAGAGCCAATTACCCACAGATTTCATATCAAACAAAGCTGCAGTGTCAATGTAATCATTAAAACTTTGAAGCTGGCTTTCTGAAAGTTGTCTACCCCCCTCTTTTTCATTTGTGTACCGAACAGTATTAAAGTCTCCAAGAACAATCCAAGGTACATTGAGACAGCCATTTGCAATATTAGTCAGGTCAAACCAAAGAGTATTTCTTTCTTGCATACTATTTGAAGCATATATACCAGTGAAATTGAATTGACAGCCATTCTTTTTGTCCTCTACCTTAAGATGAATGAATTGATCAGTAGTAGAAATAAACCAAGCATTAATAAAGTTAGGATGCCATAAGACCCATATTCTACCAAAAGTTTCATTTGAGTCATTGGTAAACAGTTCTGCGTCCGGCCATATTAAATTCTTTTGAGCTTGAATGCGCGATTGTTTAATTTTTGTTTCTACTAGAATAACAATATCACATGCGGCAGACTTGATTATTCTGTTGAGCTCCCGACATTTCTCCGGCTTATTAAGTCCGCGAACATTCCAACTTGTTATCTTCATCAGTAATAAAGAAATGAAAAGGTGGTAAGGTATTCATCTTACGGTAAGGTGGTAAGGTTTTCTTATCCTTCGGTTTTGTATTGTGCTGCAACAATCTTATCGTGCATCAACAAACCCTGCCAATCAAGACCACATGATTCAAGGTATTTTAAAGTTTAAAAATCTGCAAGCTATAGATGAAGTGGATAAATATAGGAATAAAGCCATAAAAGGTAAGGATATCGCTTTCAGTTCTGTATCCTTGTTTATTATCATTAGGGTGGTGATCTTCTGTATCCCTTTTGATTTTTAAACTTGGTGGTGAGCTATATATCGTTTTATCGAAGTTTCTTCAAAAGTGCGTTCCTTGCCTTTTGTGACATTTTCTATCTGAACAACTGTTATATCGGTTTTCTATCGACATCCATTCTGCATTTTTCCCTCCCCGGTATCAACACTAGTCTTTAGGGGTACCCAATCTCCTCTGATCTATCCCTTTGAGGAAACACATCTATTTGAGCAAACTCATACATCATTTGTCGAAGATATTAGGATTCGGATGGACCGATTCGAACAAAGACAAGAACGGCTTGAACATCGACAAGATCAAATCCTATGTTATTATAAACTATTGTTATTATAAGCTCCTTATGTTATTCACCATGATGAGCTTTGCCTTGATCCTTGATATGGTTACTTGATATATTTTGAGCATATGCAGAGTTATAAACATCTATCGTTGTTTATCTCGGATTTTACATTAAAACTAACTAAATATTTTGAAAACCTTGTGCCTTGATTTTCATGATAAATATAGTTTGAAAAAGTGATATACTAATGCAGTTGATAAGTCATTGCCTTTTTTTTTTTTGGTAAGTAAAAGTAAATTGATTATGTGTAAAGTTTCTACAACTAGCTTTATCTATACAAGTCATAGACAAAGCCAAGTAACTCATAGAGTGCGAATGCGATAGTTATGACTACACATGCTGTAGACTATAACTACCTGTGGGTACATTATTTGGCATCATTCCCAAGATCTTTAGCTAATACCAAAATTAAATTTGATAAAAATATCTTTTTCTCTTCGGGTGAAGTGCTCGGTTTTGAGATCATGCTCCATACAGGATCTTGAGTCTCTAATAATCTCTTTCAAGAGCTGAGTATTGTTTGTGTGTTGACATTCAAAGATTCTATTACATTGCCATTGATAAGTCATTGCCATTGATACTAAACATCAACTAGCTGATATTTTTACAAAACGTCTAAATGAAAAACAATTTGATTTCATAAGAAGAGAATTAGGAATGTTGATGTGTCCGAATAGATAAACTAGTTAAAATTATTTTTTGGAATTTATTGAATGATCAAATCACTTGATTGCCATTACATAACATGTGTTGAAATGTTTTGTCTTCATGATTGTATTTGAAAATCTGTAGCATAGTCTTGTCCGAATGCATGAAAGAGTTCATCTCATTTTCGGATTCGCTTAACAGTTGGAATGCTAAAAATCAAATTTTCTCATACACTCTTATGAAAAATATTTTTGAAATGGATTTGATGAAATGATTCCTGCTTATGAATTCCATCTTGAAATATGGATGATATAATTTTTACTTGCAAAAAGCTGTTTCAAACACATATCTTGACTCAAAGTAAACTCACAAATAGCTGGAATCACAAATGGCTTCCCTCCTTCATGCACAATGGATTATAACAAGAAAAAAAAGGAAGAAGTATTCAAAGCAATCTACGTATCATGCCTTCCTTTATATGCTTGATAACTTGCTTATATTGTTCTCCTGGTATCACATCTACCATGCTTTTTATTGATGACAAAGGGGGAGAAATATATGAATTGATGCTATAAACACTGATGCTATGACTATGCCATGCTTGCATCACCAAGAGATATATGAACAGATGCCATGCATTAAATTGCATTTTGCCTTGAGTTGATATCTTACCATGTGAAGAAATGCAACACTTGCTAAAATATTTGAAATGAGTACATCATGTAATGATATCAAAATCTTACTTCACAGCATTACATGTTGATATCTTACAATATGAAGAATTGCTACAATTACCATCATTCAAAATTGTTATGAAAATGAATGTCAAGCCTTGACATCATCTTCAGAGAGATACATCATGATGGGAATCATGATGGGAGTATTGATAAGTTCAAATGATTTAACCTATCAATATGTCGCTTGAATTCTGAGGTCTTGAAATCAAGAATGACTTATCTCAAGTATGGTATATAGACAGGGGGAGTTAATGTTAACTCTATTATCAATTGATTGTCATCATCAAAAAGGGGGAGATTGTTGAATCTCGGATTTTGATGATGAAGTCAATTGTCATTTGTTATCTAATCTATATGTTGAGATAAGTGTGCAGGATTTACTACGATGAAAGTGAGACATGTAGTAGGAGTTGCGCCGGAGTCAAGACAATGATCATGTTGGGAGTTCGAGAGTTCGACGGAAGTTCGGACAGTCGTCGGAAGTTCTGCGGGAACAAATCCGAGAAGTCCATAAGCTTGCCAAAGAAGCTCATCGGAACTCGCCAAGTGAATCGTCGCAAGTCTAGGAGTTTGCCGGAAGTCCGCAGGAGCATCACCGAGGGTTCATCGGATGATCGACGGAAGTTCGCCGGAAGCTCGCCGGAAGAAGCGATTGACGCATCGGAGCAAGCTGCAATAAATGTCTTAGGAAAAATCGTAGTTAGCACATTGATTAAGTTGGAAATGGGAGGTGATCCCATTAACTTAATCTTGGGGCAATTGGGCCCCTAAAAAACCCAAATCGGGCCGAATGGATCAACCCATTCGGACCTTGATTTCTGCCAAGCGGTTGAACCACCCAATGCAGGAGGTTGCACCATCTGGGCTCAGTCTCCGAGCGAGACTGGGAGGTGCAACCGCCCCAGCCAGGCGGTGGCCCCGCCTGGGGCTCAGTCTACGAGCGAGACTGGGCGGTGCATCCTCCCCTGATAGGAGGTGGCACCGCTTGAGCTCAGTCTTCGAGCTCTGCCAGGCGGTGCAACCGCCTCAGTCAGGAGGTGCAACCGCCCCTGACAGGAGGTAGCACTACCCAGAGGCTCAGTCTTCGAGCTCTGCCAGGCGGTGCAACCGCTCTAGTCAGGAGGAGCTACCGCCTGATCCCGGAATTCCAGGAATTGATAGTTTTGAGCTCCAAATTTGAACTGGGTTGGGGCCTATAAATACCCCACCCATTCAACACTAAAAGGCAGCAACTCAACACCGAAATCTTGATTCTTTTCTGTGATTCTTAGAGCTCAAAATTGTTGTAAAGGCCAAAAGTTCTTCTCCCTCTGTTCTTCCAAGTTCTAAGTTGTAAAGAGAGGAGAGAAAATTTCTGTAAGGGTTGTCTCCTAAGCCCGTCAAAAGGAGTGAAACTGTAAAAGGGTGGTTGGCCTTTGCCTATTGAAGGAAGGCCTCTAGTTGACGTCGGTGGAGGAAGCCAAAAGTGGAGTTGGTCAAGATTGACCGAACCACTCTAAATCTCGGTTTGCATTTACTTTGAGCATATTATCTTTACTGCAAACCTCCTCTGAAGCTTACGGCTTTCTGCGCATATACGATCGGGTTTCAAGCCTTTCACTTTCCAAATCAGCGTTTAGACGTAAATCTACATTTTCGTACGATCATCATATTTCAGATTGCGTTTGCGTTTTTAGCTCTACCATAACTGCAAACTACCTTTATACTCTTGCTTAAATTGCATCTTGCCTAATCAAGTGATTTATAAATCAGCATTTAGACGTAAAGCAGTTTCTTCGTACGAACATCGTATTTCAGTTTGCGCCTATAATATGGTTTTCATCATAGCTGCAAACTACCTTCATAGATTGACTTTAACATCATCTTGCTTAGAATCGGCTTTCACACAGAAATCGTTTTTATCGTTCGAATGCAGTTTCGTTTTAATCGCAGAAAGTTTTTGTTAGAACCCTTGCAGATTCTAAACTTGGGTTGATCTCTTTAGGGGATCGGCCTCCTTGGAACTCTATAGGGGTTCCTCCCTCCAAGTTGCTGCTCAAAGGCTGCAGAAAAGATTCATCTATTGCTTATTGAAAGAGAAGGAATACATGGCTATCTATAGGACTTCTAAACCTTAACGCCTAATAGGACTCCTACTCAAGACTCCTATTCCCTTACAACTCCTAATTCTTCTCTAAGAAAAAACCTCATAACAGAATGTCCCTCTCAATCAGGACTCTCCTAGCTAGAGTCCTAACAGTTTTCCGCTGCACTAATTCACCCCCCCCTCTTAGTGCTTTTGATCCTAACAAATCTCGGTTTGCATTTACTTTGAGCATCTTATCTTTACTGCAAACCTCCTCAATAGCTTACTGCCTTCTATGTTTTTACGAACGTGTTTCAAAGTTCAGTGCTTTCCGAATCGGGGTTTAAAACGCAAATCAGTTTTATCGTACGAACGTCGTATTTCAGTTTGCGCTTACATTCTGATTTCCATTATAACTGCAAACTAACTTTATATCTTTGCTTTAACTGCATCTCCCCTTATCTCAAGTTAAAGTGGTTTACTAATCAGCTTTTATACCGAAATCGCTTTTATCATACGAACGTCGTATTTCAGTTTGCACTTATATTCTGATTTCCATCATAACTGCAAACTGCATTCGTATCTTTGCTGCATCTCTCCTAGTCAAAAGTTGAAGTGATTTACGAATTGGCTTTCTTACCAAAATCACTTCTATCGAACGAAAGCAGTTTTCGATTTTAATCGCAGAAGGTTTTCCGTTGCACTAATTCACCCCCCCCCCCCCCCCCCCCCCTCTTAGTGCTCTTGATCCTAACAACCTCTACATGATCAAGTCCCTCCCATGGGACTCACCGGTACATGCATTCAAACTTTTTCCTTGGTGGAACACAGCCCCCATATGCTGATGACCAAGGCTTTCATCCGATGCAAAATTCGATGCACACACGGAAGACTTGCCTCTGCGGTACCATGGCCTTCACTCCTTGAATCCATAGCCCTTCTTGCCATCGTGTTGTTCATTGAAGTGGAGCTTCCAGTAGCTCCCAATCATACCTCCGTATGATCTAGTCCCTCACGGGACTATGTCATGTGTATCGCATTACCACGAACTGTTCCACCACGATCCGCTACACCATGTCGTCTCCTGGTGACATCTCTATTGCATTCTGATCCGTGTGGGATGAACTCGAATTGTGATCCCTCTATGTGTGGCCTCTGCCACGTCGCAAAGTCTCTTCCACCTTCGATTTTGTTCGCTCCTTTGGCAATTGACCTTCATCCACTCACTCTTTGGTCACACCTAGATGAAGCACTGCTCTAGGACAATCTATCACTTAGTAGCTCCAAAGTCCACCGACTTCGCTGAAAATGGTACACCATTGTCTAGATCTTGGGCCTCTGCCCCTACTAGCACAATCTCCGCTGTGCACCGCTTCCTACCTAGCAACTTGACTGGCAACACTATGACATATTCTTCAAGAGTACCCGCCTCTACGTCCTCTTGCCCCATGCCAAGGCCTTCTGAACCCAACTTCGCCTCCCCAAGTTGAGTCGCCTTAGTTCCTCCATCAAATGCTTCTCCAAGATAAGGTGCATTTGCCCAGAAGCTCCCTTCGTCTTTGGCACCATTCAAGATGAGTCCGCTCCTTCAGAATGAAGGACTCATGGAACAACATGATCCTGCTCTTGCCTCTGCAAGAGTTCATGTCCTTGACCTTTGTCCAAGGAAAGTACTGTGCCTTCGCTCCATGTTCCATCTTCTATGCTGGCTCCCTTCATACGACTTGGGTACTTCGCCAAGTTACACCCAAGTTGCTTCGCTCCTCATTTTTGCATTGAGTTGATGGTGGCCCTCGCGCCCACTATTCCACGGGTCAGCCCTCTCTTGAGTCCGATCTTCATATCGACTCCAAGTGTGCCTTCATTTGTGTTGCTTTGGGTCGCTCCCCCACTTGATCTCGCAATGCATCCACCAATGTATTCTCTCAAGTGAGATCATGCGATGACTCCTCACCGCTTGCTCGGTCTATTGAGCTTCGTGGAGTTGTTTGTTGAGGTACCCCTCCTCAACATGTGCAATCCGTCCCATATGATTCTCCCTCTAGAGAGCCGGGACTTATCCCTCCTGGATAACTATCCCGTTGGAGCAACATCTCTCTTTATTTCGGAGACCACCATCCCCTTGGACTACTCCGATTTGCTGAATAAACTATGCATTATTCTGCCTCCTGCAAACACACTTGCTAGATTACGACTCTACGTCAATATAGCCCTCGCTGCACCACTCAAGGCCTAGCAACATGCTGAACTCATTGCACACTTCAGCCTCCTACAAACGTATCCTTCACATGCCAAAGAGAAAGTTCCAATGCTCCATGGCACTGAGTTTCGGTCACCTTGGGATGGCCGCAAACATTCCATCGTCCGCATATAAGCCCATGCATGAGTACCGAATTCTTTGAGTTAGTAATTACCCTCACCTCTATGAGCTTTGCACAACTCTTTTGGTTGCTATGTAACTCATTCCACCTTGCATGGTCTCATCCTTTACCAAGCGCCTCGCTTGCCTTGAGCACCATCAAGTATAGTTGTCAACGTTGAGCCGTAGCTTAAACTCAACTATCTCAACCTTTGTGCGCTCTGCATTCTTCCAAGCTTGCCTGTTCTTATGATGCCTCTTGTGCGAAGGGGTGGCGTGGCCATTCCTCTGAATGCCAATCTCAGATGCCCGTTCCTCCGAGCCACTCCTTTTTCCCTATATCTCCATACCTGTTTTCCCCCAAACGGTCGCACGTGTGCTGACTGCCCTCAACGCAGCCCCGATAGGTCCCCCACGTTTGCATGCTAAGTGTTTCTATGAGTGCTTGTCCCACTCTGATACCATCTGTCATGGACTTAGCTGGTTTTGCCTAAGTCGTGTGGCACCCTTGCATGTCCGTCCATAAAGGTCCTATGTGAAGCCTCCCATGGTCCCTTAGGACCTACAAAAGAAAAAACGGGTTAGAGAGAACGCCTCACTCGGGATTCACAAGTAAATATTCTAGGAAATACTTTATAGACAATGCAAATTACAAAGAGAATTTATAAGCTCTGAACAGTTGCACAACAAAGGGTCAAAATGGTCCACTATAGATCGAGAATCTCTCACAAGTGTCCACATGAGACAACCTTTATTTACAAGCCTAAAGCAGCCGCCAAACCCAACTAAAATGGGACTATTAAGCCTTCAACCGTCCCTCTACATGCTGTACAAAACATGAACATACCAAAAGACACAGACATACATAAACATTACATTAAACATCCTGTTTAGAAGTTTGTCCATGACAGGGCGATATCACCACCTGACACACTGTCACTAGGTAGTACCACTGCTTGATAGCCTCGGAGATTGAGTTTTTTGAGTTTTCCAACTCACTAGCGGTTCCACCGCCTGACCCAACATTTTGGTCACTAAATGGGCCTCACAATGAGCCTAAATTAGTCCTAATTTAGGCCTAATTGGCTCCTAATTGAGTTAGCATAATTACTTCAAAAGCTAACTCAATTAGCCATCTAAACTACTTCGATCTTAGATAAATAGTTACAAAGCATGAATCCTTTGTCCGGCATGTCATTGGTTTATCGGCGCTTCGTCCAATCCTTCATCGCATCGTCCTCTTTTGCGGCCTTTTGCCCAATAGGCATGTTGACTCCGCAACTTCGATCTCCTTGACGTAATGTCCGCTCCTTCGGCTTGATGCTTGAATTCATGGCATGAAGCCTTCTGTCAACACGTCGACCGATCCTCCAGCCCGACTATTAGAATCCTTGCAGATTCTAAACTTGGGATTGATCTCTTTAGAGGATCGGTCTCCTTGGAACTCTATAGGGGATCGGCCTCCTTGTAACTCTATAGGGGTTCCTCCCTCCAAGTTGCTACTCAAAGGCTGTAGAAAAGATTTATCTATTGCTTATCAAAAGAGGAGGAATACATGGCTATTTATAGGGTTTCTAAACCCTAACTCTGTTAGAACCCTTGCAGATTCTAAACTTGGGGTTGATCTCTTTAGGGGATCGGCCTCCTTGGAACTCTATAGGGGTTCCTCCCTCCAAGTTGCTGCTCAAAGGCTGTAGAAAAGATTCATCTATTGCTTATGAAAAGAGAAGGAATACATGGCTATTTATAGGGCTTCTAAACCCTAACTCCTAATAGGACTCCTACTTAAGACTCTTACTTCTAACCAACTCCTAATAGGACTCCTAGTCAAGACTCCTATTCCCTTACAACTCCTAATTCTTCTTTAATAAAACACCTCCTACATGAATGCCCCTCTCAATTTGGACTCTCCTAGCTAGAGTCCTAACAGAATGTCCCTCTCAATTAGGACTCTCCTAGCTAGAGTCCTAACAGTTTTACATGAATGTCCCTCTCAATTAGGACTCTCCAAGCTAGATTCCTAACAGACCCATCCTCTTCAAATCAGCCTTGTCATCGAGGCTGATGATTCGTGAATTCTGGGAATTTGATCTTCAAGTCATCATAGTTCTCCCAAGTGGCATCTTCTATTGGTAGGTTCGCCCACTGTATTAGCACTTCATTAGTGGGTCGTCGTCGTCGAGTCACAATTCGTCGATCAATAATGGCACTTGGCTGGGTCTGGAGTTCTCTTTGGGTAGTCATATTTGGTGGGTGGCTTTGGGTTGTCTCCAAGCACCTATTTAAAACTTCCGTCTGGCTGTTGGTTTGTGAGTGATATGTCGTACTCCTTTTCAATTTAGTACCCTGCATATGGAATAACTTTGTCCAAAATCTGCTCTTGAAGATGCAAGTAGAATTTGTCACAAGCACAATGTGTCCCTTATAGCGTAATTCTTTTGAGTCCCGATTGTAATGAGCCACGGAGCTTGGTGCTTCCTCTAATTTTTTTTGTATCTTACGAGTCTCCGAATCTTCCTGCCATTCCATCTTAATATCCTCAAGAAAGTCGCTGGTTGGAAGTAAAACGATTGAAAATTCAGCTTGCTCAAGTAGCTACGAAAGCGCATATGCAACAATATTCTATTTCCACCTTTTGTAAGTTATTTCATAATCAAATCCAAGAAGTTTTGTTACCCATTTTTGTTGCCCAGAAGATGATATCTTTCGCTCCAAAAAGTACTTGAGGCTTTTTTGGTCGGTTTTAATTTGAAATCGTCGACCAATCAAGTAGGGTCTCCACCGCGTTGCTGCGCGCACAATGGCGAGCATCTCCTTATCATATGTTGACTTATTTTGATAGGAGGGAGATAATGCCTTGCTAGTGTAAGCGAGTGTTCGACCATCTTGCATGAGAATGGCTCTAATTCTGACTCCAGATGTGTCGGCCTCAATAATGAAGGGTCGGTTGAAATCTGGTAGTGTTAGCACCGGCGTTGTCGTCATGGCTGCCTTAAGTTTGTCAAAGGCCATGGAGGCTCTGTCCAACCATTGGAGGACATCTTTTTTCAGTAAGGAAGTAAGTGGTGCACTGGTCTTTCCATAGTTTTTCATGAACTTGCGGTAGTAGCCTGTTAAACCTAGAAAGCCATATAGCAATTTTATTTTTCTCGGGGTCAGCCAGTTTTGCATTGCTCCAATTTTGAAGGGGTCCACCATCACATCTTCCTCTGATATGATATGCCCAAGATATCCCAACTTTTATAGAAGAAAGTAAAAATTTCTAGTGGCCGTTGTGTGTTCGAAAGGCGGTTTTCGGTATGACTTCATCGTACACTCGTATTTGATAATACCCGGATCAAAGGTCCATCTTTGTGAAGATTTGTGCTCCCTTTCAAATAGCAATTCATCTAGTACTAGAATAGGGTATTTATCCTTGATGGTTATGCCATTGAGAGCTCGGTAATCAACGCATATTCACCATGTTCCGTCCTTCTTGTGTACAAGTAACATCGGTGAAGAGTAGAGGTTGCAACTCGGCCGAATAACTCCTGTTTTGAGCATCTCTTTTATAATCCTTTATATTTCATCCTTCTCGAGATGTAGATACTGATATGGCCAAGTATTTACTGAAGATTTGCCTGGAAGAATCGTTATACAATTATCATGCCGACGGGTAAGAGGTAGGTTACACGGTTCGTCAAATATATTTGAAAATTCAGCAAGCAAAGGAAATAGATTTGGATCTTCAAATTCTATTGGCTCTCCCTTAGTTTGCTGCTCAAGTTGTACCAAAAAGCCACTGCATGCTTTATACAAAACATTCTCCATTTGTTGTGTGCAAATCGTTGTTATGTCGCCCCCACGTTTCCCGTGCAATGTCACCTGTTTCTTCTTACTGCTAAATTTCATAATTAGTTTCATAAAATTCCAGAAAATATCACCTAATATCGTCAACAATTTAATTCTGAGCATGGCCTCATGATTGTTAAGAGGGAGAAGGAAGAAATCTACAATTATCTCTTGGTCCTTCAGCAATAGTTTCTCCTGCGGGCGCCTACGATCACAATTCAAAATCCGTCCGTTGATGACCTTAACATCAAACCTGCAGCGATTCTCGATAGGTAATGCTATCCGAACAACAAGCTTACTATATAGGAAGTTAGTAGTACTGCCCGTTTCGATGAGAACAGTGATCGGTTGTTGTTTGAGAAGGCCTCCAACTTTCATCGTTTGCGGGTTTGAGTAGCTGGCTAGTGCATGTACTGTAATGTCAGTCGGTTGTGGCTCTTCTTCCGCATCTTCTTCTTCATGTTCAAGGCTCTCTTTCGGATGTTCAATGACCTCTTCTTCTATTGATTCAATCATAAGAAGTCCTCCTTTACTACAACGATGCTCACGGCTCCACGGCTCATCACAATGCCAACATAACCCCTTCGCATATCACTCCCGAAGCTCTTCTCCTGTTAACCTCTTTGGTGCAGGGACTTGGTCGACAGTGGGGGGGTTGAGGGCTTCAATATTACTAGTTGAGGAGCGACCCTAGTCCTCCGAGCTTCATGGTTCAATTGCTCCTCTTGATGTCGTGCGAATGAGATGGCTGCCATAAGCTTGTACGGTTGTCGCGCTTTAACTTCTCCTCGGATCTCCGGCTTCAAGCCCTCAATGAAGGTCCTCAATAGCTGTTTTTGAGACCAATCATGAGTTTGATTAGATAACCTTTCAAACCTGGTTTGGTACTCCTGAATGGTGGAGGTTTGTTGGATCTTTGCTAGTTGTTCGTCAATATTCTCGTAATCGGTTGGTCTGAAGCGAATCAGCAGTCCTTCTTTGAATTGACGCCATGAAAGGACTCCATAAGTATGTTCAAACCAGTCAAACCACTGTATAGCATCCCCTTCAAGATGTATAGCTGTAATTTTCACCATAGATACATCCGCGGTTTTGTGGTACCGAAAATATCGCTCCGCGCGCGAGATCCAACCAATCGGGTCTCCTTCTTCCCATCTAGGGAAGTCCACTCTCATGCATAGATAGTTGGGGTTGGTCATAGAGCCTACCCTCTGTTAGGACTCTAGCTTGGAGAGTCCTAATTGAGAGGGACATTCATGTTAAAATGTTAGGACTCTAGCTAGGAGAGTCCTAATTGTGAGGGGCATTCATGTAGGAGGTTTTTTCTTAGAGAAGAATTAGGAGTTGTAAGGGAATAGGAGTCTTGAGTAGGAGTCCTATTAGGAGTTGGTTAGAAGTAAGAGTCTTAAGTAGGAGTCCTATTAGGAGTTAGGGTTTAGAAGCCCTATAAATAGCCATGTATTCCTTCTCTTTTCTTAAGCAATAGATGAATCTTTTCTGCAGCCTTTGAGTAGCAACTTGGAGGGAGGAACCCCTATAGAGTTCCAAGGAGGCCGATCCCATAAAGAGATCAACCCCAAGTTTAGAATCTGCAAGGGTTCTAACATCTGGTATCAGAGCAGCGTTCTTGGCATCTCGCTGCCCTTCCACAGCCATCCATCAACCCTCTACAACCGTCCAAAGCAATTCCCACAATTGCTTAAAAGATCGTCACCGAATTCCGTCATCATCTCCACCACCACGGATCATCCTTTGATCTCCCCGTGAATTGCAACAGGTTCTGGTTTCCTACCTTACTACTGCTGCAATTTAGTTATCCTTATTCGAAAATCCAAAAAAAAAAAAAAAATCGTTCCTATATTGCTGCATAAACTTTTCGTCACAAAGTGTTCATCTCTACGACGAAAGATACATTGCAGAATTCAAGCCGCATAGCACCATCTGTTTGATCTTGCTACTGTGCTTTTTTTATCCAAATTTCTACAAAATTTTTATGACATCTTTGACACTTCCTAACAGTAGATTTCCCTTTGGTTTCATCGAAAAATTCTCAATATAAACTACTGATCTTTTATGTCCAATCTGCTGCACTTGAAAATCTATGCTGCAGAAAATTTCAGCTGCATACCGTTGCCTTAACCCATCTATTTGCAATTTTTTTTGAATAAAATTTCTTATACACTTCATAGATCATCTTGGCTTCCATCTAAGAAATTCATCTCTAAAAATGATTTTATATTGCTACAAATTTTCATCGTAACCCGCTGAAATTTTTCGACGATAATTCTGCAATTGCAACTTGCACCAATTTCCTTGCTGTTATACTGCCGAAATTTTCTTAATTAAATTAGATATCCTTGCTGTCATATAAACTGTGATTTTGCTATCAATTCCCTTCTCAATTCTCTCAAGTTTTTGGTGGAAATTACGTCGAGAAACCGTTGTTTCTTCGACGACAATTCTACTCTTACAAGACAGCACATACTTGCTGCAACTTCCACGGATTTCTGTCAAACCTTTGCTACCATCTACCATAGATCCAAAACTTTCAACCACAGCCCTAAAACTCTACTAAACCACACCCTCAAACTGCACCCAAAACTGTCACAAAACAAGCCTAAATCGTAGCCTACATTGACCAATCCACCAACCCTTTTGACCATCACTTCTCTCAACCTATACATGCCTTTAACCTAACAACAAAAGAGAGATCTTAATATCATAGATTTGGAGGCATATATTATGGCATCTAAGTAGGTAATCAATGCTAAATTCGAAGCCTTGGAGGCGCGAATGGAGGATAAGATTCGGATGCTCTTTACCGAACTCAGATTGTGCCGACCACTAAGCCCGAAGAAATCACATCTAGGAGAGAGCTTTGCCCAATCACACCAACCCTAAAGATATGACTTCCAAGAGAGGGGAAGCTCTATGATGTCACGCCCCTCCCGAATTTTATTTTCATTCAGGAGGTGTGAACCTAATTCAAGATTGATAATATTTAATTCAACAAACAATCCAGGATCCAATCACACCTTTGAGGTCACTAAGAAAAACATTCAAGTCATTCACCTCTACAATCCACAATTCACAAAACCTGTGCAGTTTATAATCATACATCATGTCACTAGATGATTCTTAAAATCCATAAGCAACTTAACTAAACCATAACTATATCATAAATCCATAAGCGTGGTAATTAACGCAATCACAAAACCAACATGTACTACATGTTTATATCAGTACACAGTTTAGACTTAACATTTCCAAAATCCTGACGTAAGAGGTACTTTTCAAATATTTACAAGATACATTAATCTAGATTTGTCATTGATATTTCATTACACCCAAAAAGAACTTATACAACATCAACCTATCAAGTACAAAATATTTGCCCCAAAATCTTATAGTCTTCCACTGCCTCAACCCAATTTACACATTTTAGTGAGCGATAAGCTATCCTAAAAAATTTATATAGCAACGGGGTGAGCATATAAAGCTCAGCAAATGACTAACATATCCATAGCAAAGAGAACAGTTTTCAAACAAATGAGGTATCAAAATACAAAGCAGAGATACAAGATGAAACAGTAGCATGTTTTGTTTGAATGCAGAATTACAATATCATATCGTTCGAAGCACGTTTTATTCATATAATCGAGGAAAGGTAATTGGAGCATATCATTGGCATAAGGAGCATATCGATGACATATGGTAATTTCAAGGCATAACAAAGACGTAAGGAGCATTTTGGATACCATGAATACAGAATTACGATGTCATTTCGTTCGAAGCACGTTTTGTTTATACAATCGAGGAAAGATAATTGGAGCATATCATTGGCATAAGGAGCATATCGATGACATATGGTAATTTGAAGGCATAACAAAGACGTAAGGAGCATTTTGGATATCAATGGCATATGAAACTGTTCGGAACATATCAATGGTGAATGAAATGCTTCAAAACGTATCAATGGTATATGGAAATATTTCGGAAGCATAAGAAGCATTTCGGAACATATCAAAGAACAAATACAAAATAGAAGCTCAAACATCGTACTCTAGCATAGTGCATGTGAGGTTTAACTCAGTGGTGGCTCCACGCCGTGATGAGTTCTCGACTCCATCCACGGGTAGCCCTTTCATACTCGAGCCCTCTCACCCTGCCCAAGTGCTAGGTCAGCTCTGAATTTCATGTCAAACAGATAGAAGGTGAAGTGGGATTCCAAACATAATATGGTCCATCCATTTCTGAATGACCACCAAACATAATCTAGAGCATCGCAGGCTCTAAGCACATACCCTTTACCATTTCTGGCAAAGGTCCAAATAATCCCACAAACACCAGAGTACAAAAGGGTATTGTGAATAATGAATTGGGACATATCGGAAGCACATGCGGAACAACGAAATGTACATATGCCTTTCGAGTCAATACGATACAAACATAATCTTTCATAAATGTATTCAGATTTGAAAGAAAACAAAAGCAAGAGCATACAAGGATTTTCAAGAAATCATATATAGCTCAATTGAAATAAGAAAGTTAGGTGAATTCAATGTCCAACGAAATGAAACTAGAAGAGGCACATATCGAAAGCAAATGCGGAACAATGGGATGCATGTGCCGAATCATTACGATGCAAACATGATCTTTAGATGATAGCTGCAGATGTACAAATAAATAAATGACAAAAGTATACAAGAATTTAAGGTAATAATGTAAAGCTTAACTGAAGTAAGAGTTTTTGCCGAAATCGATTTCCAAAGAGAAAGTAACAAGGAAAGCCGAAATCGACCAAAGCTCGATTCTGGCAGAATTTGATAGGAACATTGTATGAACTATTTGGATAACCAATTATACTCCAAATTATACAAAATAGGTGTCATTAGAAAGCTTTGTCAATCTAGTTTTATGCAAATCAAGTTTTACAAGATTTGGAATTTACAACCGGGAGTTACAGATAATTTCGCAGCGAAAGGTCTGAAAATATTAGCTCTGTTTTACTGAATCCATAGGATCGATGAAAGCAGATGTTTCAGTTAGCAATTGTACTCCAAAAATTTCAAATCAGGTATATACAGAAAGCATTTTGAGTCTAGCTTCGAATAAAACATACTTTGTATGAATCTGAGTTCAAAACAGAAAGTTATAAGTAGTTAAGCAACAAGAGGTCAGAAATTTCAGTCCCTGTTTTGCAGAATCTGTAGGGTTAATTTAAACAGAAGTCTTAGTAGGCATTTAAACTCCAAATCATTCGATCTTTATATCAAAATAAAGATTTTCTTGTCTACTTTCAAATGGAACAGTTTTGTCTAAATCAGAGTTTATTACAAAATGTTATGATCAAAACATTGCATAGAGGTCAGATTACCGAAAAATTACAGATTCATAGCTTTACATCAAAACGAAAGAAGATCGGGTTCTCAGTTGAAATCTTTCAAATTTTGCAGAATAAAAATGGAAACAGAGATTAAAGTTACTGTGGGATTGGGTTAGAACACTTGCCTTCAAATTATTTGAATCCCAAATGTGAGAAAATTGATGAAAAACCTCAAGCTCCTCTTCTTCTTCTTCTTCTTCTTCTTCTTCTTCTTCTCTCAAACTCATGTTGGTTGCAACTCTTCAGGTTTGTTTTCTTTAACCCTTCATCTAATTATTTGGGTTTTGGCTAATGCAAAAGTTGCAAGGTGTCATGCATGCATGAAAGGGGCTAGGTGTCATCTTTAGAGCAAAGGTAAGTGGCACCAACCTTATGTTAGTTAGTGACACATGTCCACTATTTTTTTTTTCTTTTTTTTTTTTTTAACATAAATCTGAATCTTTTAATAAATTATATCAAACTTCTAATATTTACTCTTAGGTCCCTAGCCATAAACCTTTAATATAATATCATTTAATATAAAATAATTATTAAATAATCCTTATTTTTACAAACAAACCTTTTACTAAATTTTTAAAAATGGGGGATGTTACACTCTCCCCTCCTAAAAAAAAATTTAGTCCTCTAAATTTATCATTCCTCATTCGACGAAAAGATGAGGATAAGCTTTCATCATTTCTTCCTCAAGCTCCCATGTTGTTTCCTCTCTAGAATGATATCTCCAGATCACTTTAACTAGAGGGATAACTCAATTCCTCAAGATCTTTTCTTTTTTATCAACAATCTGAGTGGGCTCTTCCACATAAGACAAGTCTTTATCAATCACCATCGGCTCATACTTAATGATATGAGAGGGATCAGGTATATACTTTCTGATCATTGAAATATGAAACATATCATGGATATGGCACAATGATGGTGGCAAGGCAATCCTGTAAGCGACAGAACCAACCCTCTCAAGAATCTCAAAAGGTCCAATAAATCTTGGGCTTAACTTTCCTTTCTTACCAAATCTTACAATGCCTTTAGAAGGGGAGACCTTTAGGAATACAAAATCCCCGATTTGAACTCAATATTTCGTCTTATGTTATCAGCATAACTCTTTTGACGACTCTAAGTAGTCTTTAACCTTTTTCTTATAAGTTGAATTTTCTCAGTAGTCTCTTGTACTTTTTCTGGTGCTAATAACTTTCTACCGCCAATTTCTTCCCAACATATAGGCGTCCTGCACTTTCGCCCATATAAAGCTTCATAAGGAGCCATCTGAATACTTGAATGATAACTATTATTGTAAGTGAACTCAATAAGAGAGATATTTTTATCCCATTCACCTTTCCAATCCATAACATAGGCTCGAAGCAAATCCTCAAGTGTTTGAATGGTTCTTTCTGATTGACCATCAGTTTGAGGGTGATAAGTAGTGCTAAACTTGACTCTAGTGCCAATCTAGATAGAAGTCTGGAGTCTCTGTCAGAGATTATCTCCTTTAGAACATCATGAAGTCTTACTATTTCATTTATATATAAATCTGCAAGCCTATCAAGAGAATAAGTTATATTGATCGATAGGAAATGTGCAGATTTCCTTAACCTATCATGATAATCCAAATAGCATCATGCTTTCTAGAAGTTCAGGGTACTCCTGAAATAAAGTCCATGGTAATACATTCCCATTTCCATTCAGGAATATCTAAAGGTTGCAACAAACCTCCAGGTCTTTGGTGTTCTGCTTTGACTTGCTGACAAGTCAAACACTTTGAAACATATATTGCAATCTCTTTCTTCATGCCTTCTCACCAATAATGACTTTGGAGATCTCTATACATCTTAGTGCTACCAGGATGCATGGTGTACTTTGAATTATGACCATCTCTCAAGATTTGATTTTTGATATCTGAGTCATTTGGAACATATATTCTATTCCCTAATCTCAATAGGCCATCCTCTGAAAGTCAAAAATTCAGTTTCAATCCCTTTTCTACTTCATTCCTTAAGCGGATCAAGCGTCGATCACGTAGTTTTCCTCCTTTAATTTGTTGAATGAGATTAGATTGCACTTGGATGGAGGCCATTAATATCATTGAGTCTTGCCCTTTTCTCAACATTCAAATCATAATTCTCTTCTAATAACTTCCATTGCTTCATAACCAAAGTCGCTATAAAACTTGTAGATTTTCTACTAAGGGCCTATGCTACAACATTAGCTTTACCCGGGTGATAACGAATGGTACAATCATAATCCTTTAAAAGTTCTATCCATCTCCGCTGTCTCATGTTTAACTCTTTTTGAGTAAAAATATACTTTAAACTCTTATGATCAGTAAAGATTTCAAATGTTCGTCCATACAAGTAATGCCTCCAAATCTTTAGAGCAAAAACAATTGCTGCCAATTCCAAATCATGAGTTGGATAATTCAGTTCATAACTCTTTAGTTGTCTAGAAGCATAAGCAATCACTTTCCTTTCTTGCAGCAAAACACATCCAAGGCCCTTTCTTGAGGCATCATTGTAAACCATAAATCCCTCATCACCACTTGGAATAGTGAGAATAGGGGCACTAGTCAATCTCCTTTTTAACTCTTGAAAACTTTGCTCACAATCATTACCCCATACAAATTTCACATTCTTTTGAGTGAGTTTGGCGAGAGGTTGAGTGATTCAAGAAAATCCCTCCACAAACCTCCTATAATAACCCGTCATGCCCAAGAAGCTTCTAACTTCTGTCACGTTTGTTGGTACTTCCCACTTAACAACAGCTTCTGCTGCGCCACTCTGATTTAATATCCCTGATCAACCCTTTTATCACACTTAATTAATCAAAAGCAGACGAAGTAGGAGGACTAAATGTCCTCGTCATCCTAGATTCCTAAAATGCATCAAAGTTAATTTTCACCAATCAATATAGTTTACAAGACCTCAATATATTTTGCACGTCAACATATTGAATATTTCAGTGATCCTCAAACCATGCTCTGATACCACTCTGTCACGCCCCTCCCGAATTTTATTTTCATTCAGGAGGTGTGAACCTAATTCAAGATTGATAATATTTAATTCAACAAACAATCCAGGATCCAATCACACCTTTGAGGTCACTAAGAAAAACATTCAAGTCATTCACCTCTACAATCCACAATTCACAAAACCTGTGCAGTTTATAATCATACATCATGTCACTAGATGATTCTTAAAATCCATAAGCAACTTAACTAAACCATAACTATATCATAAATCCATAAGCGTGGTAATTAACGCAATCACAAAACCAACATGTACTACATGTTTATATCAGTACACAGTTTAGACTTAACATTTCCAAAATCCTGACGTAAGAGGTACTTTTCAAATATTTACAAGATACATTAATCTAGATTTGTCATTGATATTTCATTACACCCAAAAAGAACTTATACAACATAAACCTATCAAGTACAAAATATTTGCCCCAAAATCTTCTAGTCTTCCACTGCCTCAACCCAATTTACACATTTTAGTGAGCGATAAGCTATCTTGAAAAATTTATATAGCAACGGGGTGAGCATATAAAGCTTAGCAAATGACTAACATATCCATAGCAAAGAGAACAGTTTTCAAACAAATGAGGTATCAAAATACAAAGCAGAGATACAAGATGAAACAGTAGCATGTTTTGTTTGAATGCAGAATTACAATATCATATCGTTCGAAGCACGTTTTATTCATATAATCGAGGAAAGGTAATTGGAGCATATCATTGGCATAAGGAGCATATCGATGACATATGGTAATTTCAAGGCATAACAAAGACGTAAGGAGCATTTTGGATACCATGAATGCAGAATTACGATGTCATTTCGTTCGAAGCACGTTTTGTTTATACAATCGAGGAAAGATAATTGGAGCATATCGATGACATATGGTAATTTGAAGGCATAACAAAGACGTAAGGAGCATTTTGGATATCAATGGCATATGAAACTGTTCGGAACATATCAATGGTGAATGAAATGCTTCAAAACGTATCAATGGTATATGGAAATATTTCGGAAGCATAAGAAGCATTTCAGAACATATCAAAGAACAAATACAAAATAGAAGCTCAAACATCGTACTCTAGCATAGTGCATGTGAGGTTTAACTCAGTGGTGGCTCCACGCCGTGATGAGTTCTCGACTCCATCCACGGGTAGCCCTTTCCTACTCGAGCCCTCTCACCCTGCCCAAGTGCTAGGTCAGCTCTGAATTTCATGTCAAACAGATAGAAGGTGAAGTGGGATTCCAAACATAATATGGTCCATCCATTTCTGAATGACCACCAAACATAATCTAGAGCATCGCGGGCTCTAAGCACATACCCTTTACCATTTCTGGCAAAGGTCCAAATAATCCCACAAACACCAGAGTACAAAAGGGTATTCTGAATAATGAATTGGGACATATCAGAAGCACATGCGGAACAACGAAATGTACATATGCCTTTCGAGTCAATACGATACAAACATAATCTTTCATAAATGTATTCAGATTTGAAAGAAAACAAAAGCAAGAGCATACAAGGATTTTCAAGAAATCATATATAGCTCAATTGAAATAAGAAAGTTAGGTGAATTCAATGTCCAACGAAATGAAACTAGAAGAGGCACATATCGAAAGCAAATGCGGAACAATGGGATGCATGTGCCGAATCATTACGATGCAAACATGATCTTTAGATGATAGCTGCAGATGTACAAATAAATAAATGACAAAAGTATACAAGAATTTAAGGTAATAATGTAAAGCTTAACTGAAGTAAGAGTTTTTGCCGAAATCGATTTCCAAAGAGAAAGTAACAAGGAAAGCCGAAATCGACCAAAGCTCGATTCTGGCAGAATTTGATAGGAACATTGTATGAACTATTTGGATAACCAATTATGCTCCAAATTATACAAAATAGGTGTCATTAGAAATCTTTGTCAATCTAGTTTTATGCAAATCAAGTTTTACAAGATTTGGAATTTACAACCGGGAGTTACAGATAATTTCGCAGCGAAAGGTCTGAAAATATTAGCTCTGTTTTACTGAATCCATAGGATCGATGAAAGCAGATGTTTCAGTTAGCAATTGTACTCCAAAAATTTCAAATCAGGTATATACAGAAAGCATTTTGAGTCTAGCTTCGAATAAAACATACTTTGTATGAATCTGAGTTCAAAACAGAAAGTTATAAGTAGTTAAGCAACAAGAGGTCAGAAATTTCAGTCCCTGTTTTGCAGAATCTGTAGGGTTAATTTAAACAGAAGTCTTAGTAGGCATTTAAACTCCAAATCATTCGATCTTTATATCAAAATAAAGATTTTCTTGTCTACTTTCAAATGGAACAGGTTTTGTCTAAATCAGAGTTTATTACAAAATGTTATGATCAAAACATTGCATAGAGGTCAGATTACCGAAAAATTACAGATTCATAGCTTTACATCAAAACGAAAGAAGATCGGGTTCTCAGTTGAAATCTTTCAAATTTTGCAGAATAAAAATGGAAACAGAGATTAAAGTTACTGTGGGATTGGGTTAGAACACTTGCCTTCAAATTATTTGAATCCCAAATGTGAGAAAATTGATGAAAAACCTCAAGCTCCTCTTCTTCTTCTTCTTCTTCTCTCAAACTCATGTTGGTTGCAACTCTTCAGGTTTGTTTTCTTTAACCCTTCATCTAATTATTTGGGTTTTGGCTAATGCAAAAGTTGCAAGGTGTCATGCATGCATGAAAGGGGCTAGGTGTCATCTTTAGAGCAAAGGTAAGTGGCACCAACCTTATGTTAGTTAGTGACACATGTCCACTATTTTTTTTTCCTTTTTTTTTTTTAACTTAAATCTGAATCTTTTAATAAATTATATCAAACTTCTAATATTTACTCTTAGGTCCCTAGCCATAAACCTTTAATATAATATCATTTAATATAAAATAATTATTAAATAATCCTTATTTTTACAAACAAACCTTTTACTAAATTTTTAAAAATGGGGGATGTTACATATGACCAACCCCAACTATCCATGCATGAGAGTGGACTTCCCTAGATGGGAAGAAGGTGACCCGATTGGTTGGATCTCGCGCGCGGAGCGATATTTTTGGTACCACAAAACCGCGGATGTATCTATGGTGAAAATTGCAGCTATACATCTTGAAGGGGATGCTATACAGTGGTTTGACTGGTTTGAACATACTTATAGAGTCCTTTCATGGTGACAATTCAAAGGACTACTGATTCGCTTCAGACCAACCGATTACGAGAATATTGATGAACAACTAGCAAAGATCCAACAAACCTCCACCATTCAGGAGTACCAAACTAGGTTTGAAAGGTTATCTAATCAAACTCATGATTGGTCTCAAAAACAGCTATTGTGGACCTTCATTGAGGGCTTGAAGCCGGAGATCCGATGAGAAGTTAAAGTGCGACAACCGTATACGCTTATGGCAGCCATATCTTTCGCACGACATCAAGAGGAGCAATTGAACCATGAAGCTCGAAGGACTAGGGCCTCTCCTCAACCAGTAATATTGAAGCCCTTAGCCCCCCCTACTGTCGACCAAGTCCCTACACTAAAGAGGTTAACAAGAGAAGAGCTTCGGGAGCGATATGCGAAGGTGTTATGTTGGCATTGTGACGAGCCGTGGAGCCGTGAGCATCGCTATAGTAAAGGAGGACTTCTTATGATTGAACTGATAGAAGAAGAGGTCATTGAACATCCAAATGAGAGCCTTGAACATGAAGAAGAAGATGCAAAAGAAGAGCCACAACCGACCGAAGTTACGGTACATACACTAGCTAGCTACTTAAACCCGCAAACGATGAAAATTGGAGGCCTTCTCAAATAACAACCAATCACTGTTCTCATCGACATGGGCAGTACTACTAACTTCCTAAATAGTAAGCTTGCTGTTCGGATATCATTACCTATCGAGAATCGCTGCAGGTTTGATGTTAAGGTCACCGACGGACGGATTTTGAATTGTGATCATAGGCGCTTGCAGGAGAAACTATTGCTGCAGGACCAAGAGATAATTGCAGATTTCTTCCTTCTCCCTCTTAACAATCATGAGGCCATGCTCAGAATTAAATGGTTGACGACATTAGGTGATATTTCTTGGAATTTTATGAAACTAATTATGAAATTTTACAGTAAGGAGAAACAGGTGACATTGCACGGGAAACGTGGGGGCGACATAACAACGATTTGCACACAACAAATGGAGAATGTTTTGCATAAAGCATGCAGCGGCTTTTTGGTACAACTTGAGCAGCAAACTAAGGGAGAGCCAACAGAATTTGAAGATCCAAATCTACTTCCTTTGCTTGCTGAATTTTCAAATATATTTGACGAACCGCGCAACCTACCTCTTACCTGTCGGCATGATCATTGTATAATGATTCTTCCAAGCAAATCTTCAGCAAATGCTCAGCCATATCAGTATCCACATCTCCAGAAGGATGAAATAGAAAGGATTATAAAAGAGATGCTCGAAACAGGAGTTATTCGGCCAAGTTGCAACCTCTACTCTTCGCCGGTGCTACTTGTACGCAAGAAGGAGGAACAAGGTGAATATGTGTTGATTACCGAGCTCTCAATGGCATAATCATCAAGGACAAATACTTTTTTTTTTGGTAAGTAAAAGTAAATTGATTATGTGTAAAGTTTCTACAACTAGCTTTATCTATACAAGTCATAGACAAAGCCAAGTAACTCATAGAGTGCGAATGCGATAGTTATGACTACACATGCTGTAGACTATAACTACCTGTGGGTACATTATTTGGCATCATTCCCAAGATCTTTAGCTAATACCAAAATTAAATTTGATAAAAATATCTTTTTCTCTTCGGGTGAAGTGCTCGGTTTTGAGATCATGCTCCATACAGGATCTTGAGTCTCTAATAATCTCTTTCAAGAGCTGAGCATTGTTTGTGTGTTGACATTCAAAGATTCTATTACATCTCTCCTTCCACATCCACCAAATAGCGCATCTGAAAGTAACCTTTGCCAGTTGTGTAAGAGGCCCTTTTCTTGAGAAACATTGCATAAGGTCGCCTAGTTCTTGGTGCAAGTTTGGTTGCGGCAGTCTATTGAGTTCAAATCGCTGGAGAATCTCCTTCCATATCCATTTTGTATAATCACAAGCAAAATAGAGGTGGTCAACAGTTTCTTCTTGTTGCAAACAAAGGGAGCATCGGTTAACATGATAGATACCTCTTCTTTTCATATTGTCTATTGTAGGTAGTTTATTGAGAAGGGCCTGCCATGTACATAAGGAGTGTCTTTGTGATCCCGATCAATCCCATGTCCAACTGCTTGGGACCCACTTGTTATTTCTTTGCCTAATTTGATTCCATGCGGATGTGGCACTAAATTTGCCATTGTCATGAGGCCAAATAAGTGTATCTGAAGAGTTGTTCCTGATTGGAATAGCTATGATAGTCGGCCAAAGTGATAACATTTCGGGAGAAATAGGATTAGGGAGACACCAAGTACCGTTAGCAATGAACTCGGAAACCTTCCAATCTTTGGGAGCCCCAAGATCTTTTCGTATTCTGTCGCCATATAATTGAAATATACTCTTCCCATTCACCCAAGGATCGTACCACATATTAGTACTAGTTCCAGAAGGGATTGCATACGAAATGTGTTTGATTAGCCAATTCCTTGCCTTTAAAATTCCTTTCCAAGCTGTAGAGTGGTATGTTCTTGTTGAAATTTCCCAGATTGATTCCTTTGAAAGATACCTAGCAGAAACCCATTGTGACCATAAGGAACATTTGTTTTGCAAAAGATCCCACAATTGTTGTACCAGGCTTGCTTGATTCCAATCTCTAGTATTTCTCAAGTTTAGCCCCCCTTCATCTTTCGGTTTGCAAATGCTATCCCAATTTACCATATGCATTGCCTTATCATTTGTGCCATTCCAGAAGAAGTTCATTAATAACCGTTCAATATCTTGGAGAAGTCCAGCAGGCAAAAGAAATGCATTACACCAATATATAGAGTAGGAGTGCAATACAGAACGGATGAGTTCGAGTCGTCCTGCTTTTGATAGAAGCCTATTTTTCCAAGAAGAAATTCTATTCTTTATTTTTTGCATGATAGGCTGACAGTGGGTTTTGTGAATGCCTGTGGATATGAGCGGGAGACCCAAATAAGGAACTGGCAGGCTTCCTTCACTAACCCCCAAAGTTTGTGCAATAAAGACCTTATCCTCAACGTAAGTGCTCAAATATACTTTACTTTTCGCATGATTTAACTGAAGTCCAGAAACCATACCAAAGTCATTCATAATAGTAGCCAGGTTCTTTACTGAAGTTGGATCATTTAGGAGGAAGATAAGTAAATCATCTGCAAATGTTATATGTGATATATGAATAGAGCCAGCATTGGGTACCTTAATGCTGCCATTTAAGACTGCATGTTCCAACATACAGCTAAGTCCTTCCATCGCAATAGTAAAGAGATACGGAGAGAGTGGATCACCTTGTCGGATGCCATTCGTGCTCCCAAAAAAACCAATAGGTGAGCCATTAAAGAGTATCGAAAACTTTGGAGTTTCCAGGCAAGATTGAATCCAATTAACCCATTGCTGTGGGAAGTTCATATCGAGGAGCATCTTATAGATAAATTTCCTATTAACTGAATCAAAGGCTTTCCGTAAATCAGCTTTAAAACATATTTTTGTCCCTCTTGCTTTTGAATGCAAATCTTTGACCAAGTCATTAGCAAGCAAAATGTTATGATGTATACTTCTCCCTTTGATGAAAGCAGCTTGATTTGGGCTAATGATCTTGTGTATTACCTTTTGCATTCTATTTGCCAATACTTTGGAGATGATCTTGTAAATAAAGTTGCATAATGATATGGGTCGATAGTTCTCTAGTGAATCTGCCCCTGCATTCTTCGGGATTAAAGAAATAAAAGTACAATTCATCTCTCTAAGAATTTGACCTGAAGAGAAAAAATGTTGGCAAGCCTTGATCACATCATTTCCAATAATAGACCAAGCAGTTTGGTAAAATTCAGCTGGAAATCCATCTGGACCTGGGCTTTTGTGCTTTGGTGACTTAAAGACAACACATACAATTTCGTCGTCTGTAATTGGGGCATTGAGGATTGAAATAGTTTCCGAATCAAGTTTTCTAGTCGGCTCCACATGAATGTTATTAGTTTTCCCAGCTTGATTGAGTAAGGAATAAAAAAATTGCTCTGTGTGTGCTTTAACCTCATCTAAATTCTCAATAAGATTATCATCTTTGTCTCTGCATTTGCTGATACGGTTAACAGCCCTTCGAGTAGCAATTGAAGCATAGAAAAATTTAGTATTGGAATCTCCTAGTGTAAGCCAATGCTGTCGAGACTTCTGCTTTGCAAAGCTTTCCTCCTGTTTTAAGGCTTGCATGAAGTTATTTCTAGCTTCTGTCTCTTTGTAGATAATATTCTCATCATTTGGCTGAAGTTGCAGCTCATGTTGCAATGACATTAGTTCCTTCCTGCAAAATTGAACTGTGGTGGTAATATTGCCAAAGGTATTTTTATTCCACTCCTTTAGTGCTGCTTTACAGGCTTTGAGCTTTTTACATAAGATGTAAGGGGGGGATCCATGCACGTTAACATTCCAAGCAGATCTGATAACATCAAGATGAATGAATTGATCAGTAGCAGAAATAAACCAAGCATTAATAGAGTTAGGATGCCATAAGACCCATATTCTACCAAAAGATTCATTTGAGTCATTGGTAAACAGTTCTGCGTCCGGCCATATTAAATTCTTTTGAGCTTGAATGCGCGATTGTTTAATTTTCGTTTCTACTAGAATAACAATATCACATGCGGCAGACTTGATTATTCTGTTGAGCTCCCGACATTTCTCCGGCTTATTAAGTCCGCGAACATTCCAACATGTTATCTTCATCAGTAATAAAGAAATGAAAAGGTGGTAAGGTATTCATCTTACGACTTTGGATGGGCTGTACCATCCTTTTTCTTATCCTTCGGTTTTGTATTTTCCTCCCGCACAATATCCTTACCTTTTATGGCTTTATTCCTATATTTATCCACTTCATCTACAGCTTGCAGATTTTTAAACTTTAAAATACCTTGAATCATGTGGTCTTGATTGGCAGGGTTTGTTGATGCACGATAAGATTGTTGCAGCACAATATCCTGGATAGTACTTGTTGGAGTAGCCTGGCTAGAGAGGTTTGTTGGGGCATGAGTTTGTTGAGATAGAATATCCTTGTTGACGATGTTTGTTGTGGCCTGAGTTTGTTGAGGAAGAATATCCTTGCTGGCAAGATTTGTTTGGGCCTGAGTTTGTTGAGTTATTGTGGACGGATCCAATGATATTGGAAGAGATGAAGTTCCTGACTTATGTTTCTCCTGTCCACTAGTACCAACGGAAACCTTTGTTGTGGAAGGCTCCGACATTATAGGAAGAGATATAGTTTTGGATTTGTCTTTCTGTCCGCGGTGCTGTCCTTGCGAGTCGGAATGCTCAATAGTCTTCGCCACCATCGGTGCTACTGCCATTAGAGAAGACTCGCTTTGTTGCTGAGGTGCTTGACGTGGTCGATAGACTTTTGTGATTTGTTTTGGAGTTTGCTGACAAGCTCCATTTGCATGACCAAAAGATAAGCAATGCTGACATCGTTGTGGCTTCCAGGAATATGAGACATGTACCTTCCGAGTGTTCCCGTCAAGATCACGATAGAAAACCTCATTTGGAAGATCTTCGTCGGAAGAAACCAGTACACATGCTCGTGCAAATGCTAATCTCGTCTGAGCAGCTGTTGCTTTGTCGATGTAGAGTGGCTGTCCCAGAGTGCTGCATAACTTTGCAATAAAACGTCGACTCTAAAGATGTAGAGGAAGACATTGAAAGGATACCCATATTGGAATAGACTGTAGGCTATCTAACTCCAAACGGACATCAGGAGACCAGCGTCGTAGAATCATTGGATGGCCGCGAATAGTCCAGAATCCTTCGAGGACCCGTTGTAAATCTTCTTCAGAGTATAGCTTGCAAACAAAGAATCCGTTCTCCAGCATATGAAGATCAAATGACGATATTCCCCATCGAGTTTTGATAAATGATGATAGTGGGAAATAAGATGTTTTGAGACCTACCACATAGCCAACAATCGCCATAGACCATGTCTCAATAAGCTCTGCTGAATCAGCAGTCTCGTATACAGCAATCTTCTTATCAGCCTGAACTTCTGGAGTAAAGAATTCCAAGCTTAGATCTGGACTTCCAACCGGAGCCTTGAAGAGGCTAGTCCAAGGCCTAGGGTCACTGGAAATGAGGGCAGGCTGCCGCGATCTAGAGCGCGACCTACTTCGATGCTGTTTCGTCGAAGGCGTTTCTCTCTGGAGAGGATATGGAGGAGGAGCCAATTGAGGGGTAACGGTAGGGAGTCTTACCATCGTATCAACCCTCACGCCACCGTCGCCAGCCCTAGGGGCCGTCGCTGCCATGTTTGATCCCTATTTTGGTCGCGGCTATAGAATCGTCTCCATAGGGAAAAGCCACCGTCGCAGTATATCAGATCGCCGATACAGTACTGTCGCCCTAGAGAGATCTGGTCGCCACTAGAAGCCGACGCTGCAGGAGATCCGATCACCACTACAGTAAGGGAGATCAAATCGTTGCTATAGTATAGTCGCCCGTGGGAGAAAGCCAACGCTGCAGGAGTCAGATCGCCCTAGGGAGATCTCGTCGCCGCTACAGTGTCGTCGTCGTTACAGTACCGTCGCTGCTACAGTGTCGTCGCCGCCGCTACAGTGCCGTCGCCCGTGGGAGAAAGCCGATGCTGCAGGAGTCAGATCGCCCTAGGGAGATCTGGCCGCCGCTACAGTGTTGTCGCCGCTACAGTGGTCGCCTTAGATCTGGCCGCCGCTACAGTGTTGTCGCCGCTATAGTGGTCGCCCTAGATCTGGCCGCCGCTACAGTGTCGTCGCCGCTACAGTGGTCGCATCAAGGACAAATACTTTATTCCAATAGTAGATGAATTGCTAGATGAAAGGGAGCACAAATCTTTACAAAGCTGGACCTTTGATCCGGGTATCATCAAATACAAGCATGCGAAGAAGACATAGGGAAAACCACCTTTTGAACACACAACAACCACGAATTTTTGATTTCTTCAACAAAAGGTGGAATATCTTGGGCATATCATATCAGAGGATGGTGTGGCAGTGGACCCCTTCAAAATTGGAGCAATGCAAAACTGGCCGACCTCGAGAAACATAAAATTGCTAAATGGCTTTCTGGGTTTAACAGGCTACTACCGCAAGTTCGTGAAAAACTATGGAAAGATCAGTGCACCACTTACTTCCTTACTAGAAAAAGATGTCTTCTAATGGTTGGATAAAGCCTCCACTTCCTTCGACAAACTTAAGGCAGCCATGACGACGACGCCGGTGCTAACACTACCAGATTTCAACCGACCCTTCATTATTAAGGCCGACACATCTGGAGTCAGAATTGGAGCCATTCTCATGCAAGATGGTCGACCACTCACATACACTAGCAAGGCATTATCTCCCTCCGATCAAAATATGTCAACATATGATAAGGAGATGCTCGCCATTGTGCGCGCAGCAACGAGGTGGAGATTGTACTTGATCAGGCGATACTTTCAAATCAAGACCGACTATAAAAGCCTAAAATATCTCTTGGAGCAGAAGATATCTTCCCCCGAGCAACAAAAATGGGTAACAAAACTTCTTGGATTTGATTTTGAAATAACTTACAAAACTTGAGGGTGAGATGCGCTTTCGCAGCTACCCGAGCAAGTTGAAGTTTCGACCGTTTCACTTCCGACCAGCGACTTCCTTGAGGATATTAAGATGGAATGGCAGGAAGATTCAGATACTAGTAAGATTATAAAAAAATTGGAGGAAGCACCAAGTCCCATGGCTCATTACAATTGGGACTCAAAAGAAATACATTATAAGGGACGCATTGTGCTTGTGACAAATTCTACTTGCATCTTCAATAGCAGATTTTGGATAAAGTTATTATATATGCAGGGTACTAAATTGAAAAGGAGTACGACATATTACCCATAAACCAACAGCCAACCGGAAGTTTTAAACAGGAGCTTGGAGACAGCCCAAAGCCACCCACCAAATATGACTACCCAAAGAGAACTCCTGACCCAGCCAAGTGCCATTATTGATCGACGGATCATGACTCGACGACGACGACCCACTAATGAAGTGCTAATACAGTGGGCGAACCTACCAAAAGAAGATGCCACTTGGGAGAACTATGACGACTTGAAGATCAAATTCCCAGAATTCATGAATCATCAGCCTCGAGGACAAGGCTGATTTGAAGAGGGCGGGTCTGTTAGGACTCTAGCTTGGAGAGTCCTAATTGAGAGGGATATTCATATAAAAATGTTAGGACTCTAGCTAGGAGAGTCCTAATTGTGAGGGGCATTCATGTAGGAGGTTTTTTCTTATAGAAGAATTAGGAGTTGTAAGGGAATAGAAGTCTTGAGTAGGAGTCCTATTAGGAGTTGGTTAGAAGTAAGAGTCTTAAGTAGGAGTCCTATTAGGAGTTAGGGTTTAGAAGCCCTAAAAATAGCTATGTATTCCTTCTCTTTTCTTAAGCAATAGATGAATCTTTTCTGCAGCTAGGCCAGATCTAGGGCGACCACTGTAGCGGCGACGACACTGTAGCGGCGGCCAGATCTAGGGCGACCACTGTAGCGGCGACGACACTGTAGCGGCGGCCAGATCTAGGGCGACCACTGTAGCGGCGACGACACTGTAGCGGTGGCCAGATCTAGGGCGACCACTGTAGCGGCGGCCAGATCTCCCTAGGGCGATCTGACTCCTGCAGCATCGGCTTTCTCCCACGGGCGACGGGCGACGACACTGTAGCGGAGATCTGATTTCCTGCAGCATCGGCTGTTTCCCAAGGGCGACGGTACTGTAGCGGCGGCGACGACACTGTAGCAGCGACGGTACTGTAGCGACGACGACACTGTAGCGGCGACGAGATCTCCCTAGGGCGATCTGACTCCTGCAGCGTTGGCTTTCTCCCACGGGCGACTATACTATAGCAACGATTTGATCTCCCTTACTGTAGTGGTGATCGGATCTCCTGCAGCGTCGGCTTCTAGTGGCGACCAGATCTCTCTAGGGCGACAGTACTGTATCGGCGATCTGATATACTACGACGGTGGCTTTTCCCTATGGAGACGATTCTATAGCCGTGACCAGAAGAGGGATCAAACATGGCAGCGACGGCCCCTAGGGCTGGCGACGGTGGCGGGAGGGTTGATACGATGGTAAGACTCCCTACCGTTACCCCTCAATTGGCTCCTCTTCCATATCCTCTCCAGAGAGACACTACTTCGACGAAACAGCATCGAAGTAGGTCGCGCTCTAGATCGTGGCAGCCTGCCCTCATTTCCAGTGACCCTAGGCCTTGGACTAGCCTCTTCAAGGCTCCGGTTGGAAGTCCGGATCTAAGCTTGGAATTCTTTACTCCAGAAGTTCAGGCTGATAAGAAGATTGCTGTATACGAGACTGCTGATTCAGCAGAGCTTATTGAGACATGGTCTATGGCGATTGTTGGCTATGTGGTAGGTCTCAAAACATCTTATTTCCCACTATCATCATTTATCAAAACTCGATGGGGAATATCGTCATTTGATCTTCATATGCTGGAGAACGGATTCTTTGTTTGCAAGCTATACTCTGAAGAAGATTTACAACGGGTCCTCGAAGGATTCTGGACTATTCGCGGCCATCCAATGATTCTACGACGCTGGTCTCCTGATGTTCGTTTGGAGTTAGATAGCCTACAGTCTATTCCATTATGGGTATCCTTTCAAGGTCTTCATCTACATCTTTGGAGTCGACGTTTTATTGCAAAGTTATGCAGCACTCTGGGACAGCCACTCTACATCGACAAAGCAACAGCTGCTCAGACGAGATTAGCATTTGCACGAGCATGTGTACTGGTTTCTTCCGACGAAGATCTTCCAAATGAGGTTTTCTATCATGATCTTGACGGGAACACTCGGAAGGTACATGTCTCATATTCCTGGAAGCCACAACGATGTCAGCATTGCTTATCTTTTGGTCATGCAAATGGAGCTTGTCAGCAAACTCCAAAACAAATCACAAAAGTCTATCGACCACGTCAAGCACCTCAGCAACAAAGCGAGTCTTCTCTAATGGCAGTAGCACCGATGGTGGCGAAGACTATTGAGCATTCCGACTCGCAAGGACAGCACCGCGGACAGAAAGACAAATCCAAAACTATATCTCTTCCTATAATGTCGAAGCCTTCCACAACAGAGGTTTCCGTTGGTACTAGTGGACAGGAGAAACATAAGTCAGGAACTTCATCTCTTCTAATATCATTGGATCCGTCCACAATAACTCAACAAACTCAGGCCCAAACAAATCTTGCCAGCAAGGATATTCTTCCTCAACAAACTCAGGCCACAACAAACATCGTCAACAAGGATATTCTATCTCAACAAACTCATGCCCCAACAAACCTCTCTAGCCAGGCTACTCCAACAAGTACTATCCAGGATATTGTGCTGCAACAATCTTATCGTGCATCAACAAACCCTGCCAATCAAGACCACATGATTCAAGGTATTTTAAAGTTTAAAAATCTGCAAGCTGTAGATGAAGTGGATAAATATAGGAATAAAGCCATAAAAGGTAAGGATATTGTGCGGGAGGAAAATACAAAACCGAAGGATAAGAAAAAGGATGGTACAGCCCATCCAAAGTCGTAAGATGAATACCTTACCACCTTTTCATTTCTTTATTACTGATGAAGATAACATGTTGGAATGTTCGCGGACTTAATAAGCCGGAGAAATGTCGGGAGCTCAACAGAATAATCAAGTCTGCCGCATGTGATATTGTTATTCTAGTAGAAACGAAAATTAAACAATCGCGCATTCAAGCTCAAAAGAATTTAATATGGCCGGACGCAGAACTGTTTACCAATGACTCAAATGAAACTTTTAGTAGAATATGGGTCTTATGGCATCCTAACTCTATTAATGCTTGGTTTATTTCTGCTACTGATCAATTCATTCATCTTAAGGTAGAGGACAAAAAGAATGGCTGTCAATTCAATTTCACTGGTATATATGCTTCAAATAGTATGCAAGAAAGAAATACTCTTTGGTTTGACCTGACTAATATTGCAAATGGCTGTCTCAATGTACCTTGGATTGTTCTTGGAGACTTTAATACTGTTCGGTACACAAATGAAAAAGAGGGGGGTAGACAACTTTCAGAAAGCCAGCTTCAAAGTTTTAATGATTACATTGACACTACAGCTTTGTTTGATATGAAATCTGTGGGTAATTGGCTCTCCTGGAGTAATCAAGGTGCAGCCAACAGAAAAATAATGGCTCGACTTGATAGGTGTTTGATTAATCATGAATGGTTAACAATTTACCCAGATTCACTTCTTGAGTATGGTGCTCCTTTGTTTTCTGACCATTCTTTAATGTATATACACGCAGACAAAGCGACACCAAGAGGCAAGAAACCGTTTAGATTCTTTAACATGTGGAGTACTCATCCTCAATTTCTTGATGTTATCAGATCTGCTTGGAATGTTAACGTGCATGGATCCCCCCCTTACATCTTATGTAAAAAGCTCAAAGCCTGTAAAGCAGCACTAAAGGAGTGGAATAAAAATACCTTTGGCAATATTACCACCACAGTTCAATTTTGCAGGATGGAACTAATGTCATTGCAACATGAGCTGCAACTTCAGCCAAATGATGAGAATATTATCTACAAAGAGACAGAAGCTAGAAATAACTTCATGCAAGCCTTAAAACAGGAGGAAAGCTTTACAAAGCAGAAGTCTCGACAGCATTGGCTTACACTAGGAGATTCCAATACTAAATTTTTCTATGCTTCAATTGCTACTCGAAGGGCTGTTAACCGTATCAGCAAATGCAGAGACAAAGATGATAATCTTATTGAGAATTTAGATGAGGTTAAAGCACACACAGAGCAATTTTTTTATTCCTTACTCAATCAAGCTGGGAAAACTAATAACATTCATGTGGAGCCGACTAGAAAACTTGATTCGAAGCTATTTCAATCCTCAATGCCCCAATTACAGACGACGAAATTGTATGTGTTGTCTTTAAGTCACCAAAGCACAAAAGCCCAGGTCCAGATGGATTTCCAACTGAATTTTACCAAACTGCTTGGTTTATTATTGGAAATGATGTGATAAAGGCTTGCCAACATTTTTTCTCTTCAGGTCAAATTCTTAGAGAGATGAATTGTACTTTTTTTCTTTAGTCCCGAAGAATGCAGTGGCAGATTCACTTGAGAACTATCGACCCATATCATTATGCAACTTTATTTACAAGATCATCTCCAAAGTATTGGCAAATAGAATGCAAAAGGTAATACACAAGATCATTAGCCCAAATCAAGCTGCTTTCATCAAAGGGAGAAGTATACATCATAACATTTTGCTTGCTAATGACTTGGTCAAAGATTTGCATTCAAAAGCAAGAGGGACAAAAATATGTTTTAAAGCTGATTTACGGAAAGCCTTTGATTCATTTAATAGGAAATTTATCTATAAGATGCTCCTCGATATGAACTTCCCACAGCAATGGGTTAATTGGATTCAATCTTGCTTGGAAACTCCAAAGTTTTCGATACTCTTTAATGGCTCACCTATTGGTTTTTTTGGGAGCACGAATGGCATCCGACAAGGTGATCCACTCTCTCCGTATCTCTTTACTATTGCGATGGAAGGACTTAGCTATATGTTGGAACATGCAGTCTTAAATGGCAGCATTAAGGTACCCAATGCTGGCTCTATTCATATATCACATATAACATTTGCAGATGATTTACTTATCTTCCTCTTAAATGATCCAACTTCAGTAAAAAACCTGGCTACTATTATGAATGACTTTGGTATGGTTTCTGGACTTCAGTTAAATCATGCGAAAAGTAAAGTATATATGAGCCCTTACGTTGAGGATAAGGTCTTTATTGCACAAACTTTGGGGGTTAGTGAAGGAAGCCTGCCAGTTCCTTATTTGGGTCTCCCGCTCATATCCACAGGATTTCACAAAACCCACTGTCAGCCTATCCTACAAAAAATAAAGAATAGAATTTCTTCTTGGAAAAATAGGCTTCTATCAAAAGCAGGACGACTCGAACTCATCCGTTCTGTATTGCACTCCTACTCTATATATTGGTGTAATGCATTTCTTTTGCCTGCTGGACTTCTCCAAGATATTGAACGATTATTAATGAACTTCTTCTGGAATGGCACAAATGATAAGGCAATGCATATGGTAAATTGGGATAGCATTTGCAAACCGAAAGATGAAGGGGGGCTAAACTTGAGAAATACTAGAGATTGGAATCAAGCAAGCCTGGTACAACAATTGTGGGATCTTTTGCGAAACAAATGTTCCTTATGGTCACAATGGGTTTCTGCTAGGTATCTTTCAAAGGAATCAATCTGGGAAATTTCAACAAGAATATACCACTCTACAGCTTGGAAAGGAATTTTAAAGGCAAGGAATTGGCTAATCAAACACATTTCGTATGCAATCTCTTCTGGAACAAGTACTAATATGTGGTACGATCCTTGGGTGAATGGGAAGAGTATATTTCAATTATATGGCGACAGAATACGAAAAGATCTTGGGGCTCCGAAAGATTGGAAGGTTTCCGAGTTCATTGCTAACGGTACTTGGTGTCTCCCTAATCCTATTTCTCCCGAAATGTTATCACTTTGGCCGACTATCATAGCTATTCTAATCAGGAACAACTCTTCAGATACACTTATTTGGCCTCATGACAATGGCAAATTTAGTGCCACATCCGCATGGAATCAAATTAGGCAAAGAAATAACAAGTGGGTCCCAAGCAGTTGGACATGGGATCGACCGGGATCACAAAGACACTCCTTATGTACATGGCAGGCCCTTCTCAATAAACTACCTACAATAGACAATATGAAAAGAAGAGGTATCTATCATGTTAACCGATGCTCCCTTTGTTTGCAACAAGAAGAAACTGTTGACCACCTCTATTTTACTTGTGATTATACAAAATGGATATGGAAGGAGATTCTCCAGCGATTTGAACTCAATAGACTTCCGCAACCAAACTTGCACCAAGAACTAGGCGACCTTATGCAATGTTTCTCAAGAAAAGGGCCTCTTACACAACTGGCAAAGGTTACTTTCAGATGCGCTATTTGGTGGATGTGGAAGGAGAGATGTAATAGAATCTTTGAATGTCAACACACAAACAATGCTCAGCTCTTGAAAGAGATTATTAGAGACTCAAGATCCTGTATGGAGCATGATCTCAAAACCGAGCACTTCACCCGAAGAGAAAAAGATATTTTTATCAAATTTAATTTTGCTATTAGCTAAAGATATTGGGAATGATGCCAAATAATGTATCCACAGGTAGTTATAGTCTACAGCATGTGTAGTCATAACTATCGCATTCGCACTCTATGAGTTACTTGGCTTTGTCTATGACTTGTATAGATAAAGCTAGTTGTAGAAACTTTACACATAATCAATTTACTTTTACTTACCAAAAAAAAAATCTTTTCTGCAGCCTTTGATCAGAAACTTGGAGGGAGGAACCCCTATAGAGTTCCAAAGAGGCCGATCCCCTAAAGAGATCAACCTAAAGTTTAGAATCTGCAAGGGTTCTAACACCCTCCCTTGGAAGTCATCTCTTTGGGCTTGGTGTGATTGGGCAAAGCTCTCTCCTTGATATGATTTCTTCGGGCTTAGTGGTCGGCCCAATCTGAGTTCGGTAAAGAGCGTCCGAATCTTATCCTCCATTCGCGCCTCCAAGGCTTCAAATTTAGCATTGATTGCCTCCTTAGATGCCATAGTATATAGCCCCAAATCAATGATGTTAAGATCTCTCTTTTGTTGTTGGGTTAAAGACATGTATAGGTTGAGAGAAGTGATGGTTGAAAGGGTTGGTTTATTGGTGGATGTAGGCTGTGGTTTAGGCTTGTTTTGTGGCTATTTTGGGTGCAGTTTGAGGGTGTGGTTTAGCAGAGTTTTAGGGCTGTGGATGAAAGTTTTGGATCTGTGGTAGATGATAGCAAAGGTTTGACAGAAAAAAGTGGAAGTTGCAGCAAGTATATGCTGTCTTGTCAGAGCAGAATTGTCGTCGAAGAAACAACGGTTTCTCGATGTAATTTCCACCAAAAACTTGAGAGAATTGCGGAGAAAATTGATAGCAAAATCACAGTTTATATGACAGCAAGGATATCTAATTTAATCAAGAAAATTTCGGCAGTATAACAGCAAGGAAATTGGTGCAAGTTGCGATAGCAGAATTCTCGTCGAGAAATTTCAGCAGGTTACGACGAAAATTTGCAGCAACACAAAATCAATTTTTTGAGATAAATTTCTTTATAGATCAATCTTAGATGGAAGAAAAGATGATCTATGAAGTGTATAAGAAATTTCATTCAAAAAAGATTGCAAATAGATGGGTTAAGTAAACAGTATGCGGCTGAAATTTTCTACAGCACAGAATTTTAAGTATAGCAGATTGGACGTAAAAGATCAGTAGTTTATATTGAGAATTTTTTGATGAAACTAAAGGGAATTCCACTCTTAGGAAGTGTCAAAGCTATCATAAAAATTTCGTAGAGATTTGGATAGAAAAAGCACAGTAGCAAGATCAAACTGATGGTGCTATGCGGCTTGAATTCTGCAATTCAAGTGCAGCAGATTGGACATAAAAGATCAGTAGTTTATTTTGAGAATTATTTGATGAAACCAAAGGGAAATCTACTGTTAGGAAGTGTCAAAGATGTCATAAAAATTTCGAAGAAATTTGGATAGAAAAAGCATAGTAGCAAGATCAAACAGATGGTGCTATGCGGCTAGAATTCTGCAATGTATCTTTCGTCGTAGAGATGAAAACTTTGTGACGAAAAGTTTATGCAGCAATATAGGAACAATTTTTTTTTTTTTGATTTTCGAATAAGGATAACTAAATTGCAGCAGCAGTAAGGTAGGAAACCAGAACCTGTTGCAATTCACGGGGAGATCAAAGGATGATCCGCGGTGGTGGAGATGATGGCGGAATTCGGTGACGATCTTTTAAGCAATTGTGGGAATTGCTTTGGGCAGTTGTGGAGGGTTGATGGATGGCTGTGGAAGGGCAGCGAGATGCCAAGAACGATGCTTTGATACCAGGTGTTAGAACCCTTGCAGATTCTAAACTTGGGGTTGATCTCTTTAGGGGATCGGCCTCCTTGGAACTCTATAGGGGTTCCTCCCTCCAAGTTGCTGCTCAAAGGCTGCAGAAAAGATTCATCTATTGCTTATGAAAAGAGAAGGAATACATGGCTATTTATAGGGCTTCTAAACCCTTACTCCTAATAAGACTCCTACTTAAGACTCTTACTTCTAACCAACTCCTAATAGGACTCCTAGTCAAGACTCCTATTCCCTTACAACTCCTAATTCTTCTCTAAGAAAACACCTCCTACATGAATGCCCCTCTCAATTAGGACTCTCCTAGCTAGAGTCCTAACAGAATGTTAATCTCAATTAGGACTCTCCTAGCTAGAGTCCTAACAGTTTTACATGAATGTCCCTCTCAATTAGGACTCTCCAAGCTAGAGTCCTAACAAACTCCTAATAGGACTCCTATTTAAGACTCCTACTTCTAACCAACTCCTAATAGGACTTCTACTCAAGACTCCTATTCCTTTACAACTCCTAATTCTTCTCTAAGAAACAACCTCCTAACCCTAGCCGACCTCTTCACCTCTTTAATAGGGGTCGGCTTAGGTAGGTTTTACATGAATGTCCCTCTCAATTAGGACTCTCGTAGCTAGAGTCCTAACAGACCCGCCCTCTTCAAATCAGCCTTGTCCTCGAGGCTAACGATTCATGAATTTTGGGAATTTGATCTTCAAGTCGTCATAGTTCTCCCAAGTGGCATCTTCTGTTGGTAGGTTCACCCATTGTATTAGCACTTTAGTAGTGGGTTTTCGTGTCGAGTCACGATCCGTCAATCAATAATGACACTTGGCTGGGTCTAGAGTTCTCCTTGGATAGTCATATTTGGTGGGTGGCTTTGGGCTGTCTCCAAGTGTTGAATCTCGTATTTTGATGATGAAACTACTTGATATATGTTTATGATTTAATCTGCGTTTTGAGTGACGCAGGATGCTTTGATCAGGATGAGACAATTAGAGCAAGAACATCATGTTGTGCCGGAGGAACATGTCAGAAGATTGGACGTCGGGCCGGTGGATCGGTCGACGTATCGACAGAAGGCTTCGGGCCGTGGACTCGGGCATCGGGCCAAGAAGAGCGGGTATTGTGCCAAGGATATCGGAGTTGCGGAGTCAACTGGCCGATTGGGCAATAGGCTGCAGGAAAGGACGATGCGCCGAAGAATCAGACGAAGCGTCGAGAGACCAATGACATGCCGGACAACTTGGATAATTGCTTAGGATTAATTATCTCGATCGAAGTTTTGTGTTGAGATAAGTGTGCAGGATTAACTACGATAAAAGATAGACAAGCAGCAGGAGTTGCGCCGGAGTCAAGTTCATGATCACGTTGGGAGTTCGAGAGTTCGACGGAAGTTCGGACGGTCGTCGGAGGTTCTGCGAGAACAGATCCGAGAAGTCCAGAAGCTTGCCAAGCGAAGCTCGTCGGAACTTGCCAAGTGGATCGTCGCAAAGTCCAGGAGTTTGTCGGAAGTCCGCAGGAGCATCACCGAGGGTTCATCGGATGATCGACGGAAGTTCGCCGGAAACTCGCCGGAAGGAGCGATTGACGCACCGAAGCAAAGCTGCAGAAGTTGTCTTAGATTTAATCGTAGTTAGCATGTTGATTAAGTTGGAAAATGGGAGGTGATCCCATTGGCTTAATCTTGGGGCAATTGGGCCCCTGAAAGACTGAAATTGGGCCGAATGGAATGAACCATTCGGACCCTGATTGCACCAGGCGGTGCAACCTCCCCAGCCAAGAGGTGCAACCGCCCAGGCTAGGCTTTCCAGCGAGACTGGGCGGTGCAACCTCCCCAGCCAAGAGGTGCAACCGCCCAGGGCTCAGTCTCCAAGCGAGACTGGGCGGTGCAACCTCCTATGTTAAGAGGTAGCACCGCCAAAGCTCAAGTTTCGAGCTCTGCCAAGAGGTGCAACCACCGAGCTCGGTCTTCGAGCTCTGGCAGAGAGGAGCAACCTCTCTAGACAGGAGAAGCACCGCCCGAGCTCGGTCTTCGAGCTCTGGCAGAGAGGTGCAACCACCTCTGGTAGAGAGGTGCAACCACCTCTGGCAGAGAGGTGCAACCTCTCTGGTCAGGAGATGCACCGCCTGAGCTCGGTCTTCGAGCTATGGCAGAAAGGTGCAACCAACCCTGACAGAGAGATGCATCCGCCTGAGCTCAGTCTTCGAGCTCTGCCAGGCGGTGCAACCTCTCCAATCAAGAGGTGCAACCGCTTGATCCCGGAATTCCGGGATTTTATGGTTTTGAGCTCCAAATTTGAACTGGGTTGGGGCCTATAAATACCCCACCCATTCAGCACTGAAAAAGCAAGAACTCAAGCCGAAATCTTGATCTTTTCAGTGGTTCTTAGAGCTCAAAACTGCTAGTTTTTCCTCCTCCTTCTGTTCTTCAAGTTTGAGTTGTAAAGAGAGGAGAGAAAACATTTGTAAGGGTTGTCTCCTAAGCCCGTCAAAAGGAGTGAATCTGTAAGAGGGTAGTTGGCCTTCGCCTATTGAAGGAAGGCTTCTAGTTGACGTCGGTAACCTCATCGGTGGAGGAAGCCAAAAGTGGAGTAGGTCAAGACTGACCGAACCACTCTAAATCTCTGGTTTGCGTTTATTTTGAGCACTTTATCATTATTGCAAACCTCCTACATAGCTACTGCTCTCTGCGCTTTTACGAACGAGTTCTGTGCAGTTTACCTTCACGTCTTAATTCCATTTACAAACTGCAAACTGCTCTCTGCACTTTTACGAACGAATTCTGTGCAGTTTACGTTTACGTCTTGATTCCATCTACAAACTGCAAACTGTCTCTCTGCGCTTTTACGAATGAGTTCTGTGCAGTTTACGTTTACGTCTTGATTTCATTTACAACTGCAAACTGTCTTCTACGCTTTTACGAACAAGGTTCTGTGCAGTTTACGTTTACGTCTTGATTTTATTTAGAACTGCAAACTGTCATCTACGTTTAGACGCAAACTGCGTTTAGACGTAAACTGCGCTTAGACGCAAACTGCGTTTAGACGCAAACTGCGTTTAGACGTAAACTACGCTTAGACGCAAACTGTGTTTAGACGCAAACTGCGCTTAGACGCAAACTGTGTTTAGACGCAAATTGTGTTTAGACGCAAACTGCGCTTAGACGCATTCTGCGCTTAGACGCAAACTGCACTTAGATACAAACTGTGAATCAGCTTTTGCATCATAATAGTTTCTATCGAACGAACGCAGCTTTCGGTTTTAATCGCTGTAAAATTTCCGCTGCACTAATTCACCCCCCCCCCCCTCTTAGTGCTCTCGATCCTAACAATTGGTATCAGAGCGGGGTATTTCTCATTTCGGATTTTCACCCGAGAGAAATGGCTCTTCAAGAGGGCTTTTCGGTCTTTCGTCCACCGTTCTTTAACGGATTGGACTACACTTATTGGAAAACTCGAATGAGAGTTTTCTTGATTTCTCTAAATCTGGATTTATGGAATATCGTTGAAAACAGTTTTCAACTTCCCTCCAAACCGATGAACGAATGGTCGGATTTGGAGAAGAAGTATTTTTCTTTAAACGCAAAGGCTATGAATGCCTTATTTTGCGCTTTGGACAAAAATGAGTTCAATCGGGTTTCTTTGTGCGAAACGGCTTTCGATATTTGGCGCACTCTTGAAATCACGCACGAGGGAACTAGTAGAGTCAAAGACTCGAAAGTTAATATTTTACTACATGATTTCGAGCTTTTTCATATGAAACCAAGCGAAACCGTTGTTGACATGTACACCCGTTTTACGGATGTCGTCAATGGTTTAAAATCACTTGGTAAAAGCTTTTCGGATTTTGAACTCGTTAACAAAGTTTTGCGCTCACTTTCTAAAACTTGGGATTCAAAAGTAACTGCTATTCAAGAAGCTAAAAACCTAAACAACTTACCACTTGAAGAACTAATTGGTTCATTGATGACATATGAAATGGTGCACAATGCACATG